>NW_004949124.1:2375681-2376288 GCF_000317375.1 Microtus ochrogaster | reverse complement strand
AGCATAGTACTCTACTGTGTATATATTCCACACTTTCTTCATCCATTCTTCCATTGAAGCACATATAGGTTGTTTCCAGGTTCTGGCTATTACAAATAATACTGCTATGAACATAGTTGAACAAATGCTTTTGTCATATGATCGGGCATCTCTTGGGTATACTCCCAAGAGTGGTATTGCTGGGTCTAGGGGTAGGTTGATCCCGAATTTCCTGAGAAACTGAAACACTGATTTCCAAAGTGGTTGCACAAGATTGCATTCTCACCAGCAGTTGCTTATTTTTATGTAGCAAAAAATTTTTAACATTCATTTACATTCTTTGACCTAACTTCTCAACATTCTCTAAAATATTATTATCATTGATCACAAAAATATCTATTTAATGTCAGTAAATGAAAATAACGTAAGCATCCGGACAAAGGGACTTTTGTTCTCCCAAACATTCATCCATAAAATATCTTAGGACATCTTAAATGACATGGATGGGAAGTATAAAAGAGTGCTTCACATGGTCCAGGGGTGCTTGCTCTTTGTTCACTGCTTCACATGGTCCAGGGCTGCTTGCTCTTCGTTCACTGCTTCACATGGTCCAGGGCTGCTTGCTCTT
>NW_004949124.1:2349596-2375581 GCF_000317375.1 Microtus ochrogaster | reverse complement strand
GTTCACTGCTTCACATGGTCCAGGGCTGCTTGCTCTTCGTTCACTGCTTCACATGGTCCAGGGCTGCTTGCTCTTTGTTCACTGCTTTACATGGTCCAGGGCTGCTTGCTCTTTGTTCGGTATGTTTGTTCACTGCTTCACATTGTCCAGGGCTGCTTGCTGTTTGTTCACTGCTTCACATGATACAGGGCTGCTTGCTGTTTGTTTGTCTCTACCTTTTGTTCCATAAATTTTCAACTTGGGCAAAAAAATGGTGAATAATGTTCCAAGTAGGAAATGACAGGAATTCTCTGGCAATGCACATGGTGTTGTTTGAGTCTTCACACCAGTTTGTCTCGAGGCTCACGCATGCTCTTATTTTGAAGCTGGATGGTGTCTTATTTATTAGCAGTTTTTGTCTTTATTTCTGACTCGTCCATTCAAGACTTCTTCAGCGTGGGCTGACTGGTGCCAACGCGTCAATGCTAGTGCAAGGGAATGGTTGCTTAGTTATAAACCCAACTTCTGTCCTGAGGATGATAATTTTTTTGTTTTGTTTTTAAATATGAAAACAAAAAAATCAGTGGCCTTTAGCTTTTTATTTTAACATAAAATGGATCATGGGTAACAAGTTCCTTTAGTAGTTGTCATTATTTGTAGTTAAATTTATGGATTCAGATCCAGCTAGATTTTTTTTATGTAATCAAGGTATCAAAATGAAATATAAAGTTGTATTTTGTATATTTTATACATAGTTGGTTATGAAATGGGGAAAGAAAGGGAAATTTACAATCCTTACTAGTTCTGTCTAAGATCACTGTTGGGAATTTGGATTATTCGGTCATAAGCTGCACAGTTGGATGGGTACAGCAGCATTCCTTCCCTTTGATACGAATTTAGAGCTCACAAAAGCGTCTTCCAGCTTTTCCTTTTAAACATACAAATGCATAAGGATTCGGCAATCTCCTGTTCACGGTGACCATTTGACACTAGATAGGATTCTTTTAATGCCAAGACTTCAACTTGAGATGATTAGAGACATTCCCTTATGGACATTACATTTGGAAAAGTCAATCCTAGTTTTCACCTTTGTTGGTTATTTAAACATGACTAGAGTATTCAGAATCCTCCAGTGTCTGTCCAAGTCTTAGAAGTAAGGTTTGGACAAGTGAGCTACTGCTCTGTTCTCCACTAACAGAGCGCTAGCTTTATAAAATAATTCCATTAGGTACAGTATCCAAAACAGAACAAATCTACTTTCTGAGCCCAGTGCAGGCAGATGGCATCCATGCCTGTAATTTAGCTCATCTGAAAAAGAATGAGATCTAAAAGAACTGGTTTCTATTAATGGCAGCCAGGTGTAAGGATAATATAAAACCTTAGCGATAGCAGAAGTATTTTTCTTAATCTATTATTTTAACTGGTAAGTGGAAGCACGTCTCAACTTTTGGCTCTTCTTTCTTCACTGTCTTATATGTGAGCCCAGCCCCTGCAACCATGCCCCCCTTTCCCTGTCCTTATCTCACGGTACAGGCTTCCCTGGGCTCCAGGGCACAAACCAGGGGTCTAGAGATGTGGTACAGAAGTAAGCTCCTCTGCCTGCATAGACTCAGGCTCTCCCACCCAGCAGAATAGTGTCTTGTGGCCTTTGTGTTGTCTGGAGACCTTTACTTCATATAAAGGTTAAACCATCTCAGGACTGTTGACTCTCCTTCCGTAAGCACAGGCCTTTCTCTTGCTGATGTGTTTACCCATGTCTAAGTCTGAGCTTAAGGAAGCCAGCCCTTATGCTACCTGACGCTCAGGACGTTAATGTCAAGGAAGAAGTTTCTTCTTGCCAGCTCCTCTTCCCTTTAATTTATCTTTTTATCTAAACACTGTTCTGTACTTACTTGCTATATAAATAGGTAGCATTTTAATTATGCTGGATTATAATTGTAGCCTTCCAAAGTTCTAAATCTCAAGTAATTTATAAGAGATTTGGACTATTGCCCTTCCAAGACCAACAATTCGTGGAACCCAAGATAGACAAACTATCATGAGGCCTACTCAGCCTCACTAAACCAACAAGAAGTGCTGTAGTCAGTGATAACATTTATGGCCTTACTGGGTCCAAGACTCACTCTGCATTCACCCACTGAATTATTATAACTTTCCCACAAAGAAGGTATAACTAGTGCCCATACTTTCAAGCGAGAAGATAAATCCGACACATACTGATCACATGCACATTTCTAGAACCTCTTTAAAACCTGGGCTCTAAAGAAGCAAACGTGATTCTTATGGAGCATACAGTGGCAGCTTGGGTCTCACAGCAAGCCAGGGCCACACTGGACCTTGGCGTTTAATAAAGGCTCTTCATTTGAGCTGGACATTGAAGGAAATTGAAGTCAGGCATTTCAGGGAGATAATTATGTATTTGAAACAAGGAATTCAGGAGAAAGCTTTGTAAAACATCAGTTGGAACATTTATCTTGAGCAGGGAGGCCCCTGATTGGCATCTAGATTGGGGTCTAGACAAGTAATGCTATGGATAGTGGCAAAGACAGGATGTGAATGCGCTTTCCCCACAGACACCATGATGGTGGGAACTGTTCCTAGAGAGAGGCTATAGCTTTACCTGTTTCCTGATGGCCTGTGTGTCTCCTTTAACTCTCAGAATCAGTCAGCCATATACTTTGTAGGTACAAGAGATGCCAGTAGCTCTGAGAAGGGTTTGCATGGAAGGAGGAAACCAGAGGACTTTGTAAACAACACATGTGACTTTGACATGGTGAATATCTTTCCTTCACTGTGAGAGAGAGGGAAACCGAGGGTGGAGTGGAGGTCCGGCAGCCACAAGCACACTGACTGTGGCAAGTGGCAGAAGCAGGCAGAGCCTGGTCTGTGTGGAGAGAGTGCTGGTGCCACACTGACTGTCCAGTCAAGGAAAGGTTTCTGTAAAGAATGAAGAAACCAAGTTGAAACCTGGTTGTTACCCTAAAGTAAACTGTAGTGTAGCCTAGATGGACAGTTACAGAAGACTTGAAGAACCATTTTTAAAAGTGACGGGTTCAGTTGAAGGAGTGTGGTGGAAAATTGCTTCACTTCTTTGCCATTATTGCTATCAAGGTAAAATTTGAACAGAGTGAAATATTCTCAGCTCAGATACCGTTTGATTCTGATAGAGGCCAACATTGTACGGTCACACCTCCGTCTAGAATACTTTTGCTGTTCCCCAGATTTCCTCATGTGCCTTTTAGGTACTTCTTACCATGTAGGAACCACTATTCCGACTGCTGTCACCACACACAAGCCCTGCCTGAGTCATCTATTCTGTCAAGTCCTCATCCAGTCTGTTTACTGGAAGAAAGAGAAGACTAGGGATGGATATTGTTTGAGTACATTACCTACCTGTATGAAACTGTCATAACAAAAATCCATTGTTTTCTTTTTTAAAAAAAATGTTTATTTATTTATTATATATACAATATTCTGTCTGTGTGTATGCCTGCAGGCCAGAAGAGGGCGCCAGACCTCATTACAGATGGTTGTGAGCCACCATGTGGTTGCTGGGAATTGAACTCAGGACCTCTGGAAGAGCAGCCAGTACTCTTAACCTCTGAGCCATCTCTCCAGCCCCCCATTGTTTTCTATGACTAATAAAAAACACCTTTAGGTTTATTCACTGAAGATAATAACAACATTCAGAAATAGTACCAACAGCGCTGTACTGTTACATGGAGAGCGGGCCCTTGTTCTGTTTTGGCCGCCCGGCTAGCTTACATTACACCCAAAATAACCACACAGAAGAAACTGTATTTATTAAATTACTGCTTGGCCCATTAGCTCTAACTTTTTATTGGCTAACTCTCACATCATGTCATGATTTAACCCATTTCTATTAATCTGTGTATCGCCACGTGCTGGCAAGATTCTAACTAGAGTCCGTCTCAGGTGGGAGGATCCATGGTTTCTGCCACTCTGCCCTTCCTCCCAGCATTCAATTCTGTCTTCTGCCTACCTAAGTTCTGCCCTATCAGGTCCAGAGCAGTTTCTTTATTCATTAACCAATGAAAGCAACACATGAACAGAAGAACCTCCTACACCACTGTACCCCTTGGGCAGAACACTAAGCTTCCCTGGACCTGTATGTACAGGGCTCAGTTGAGTGGTAGCCGGTGTCCCCTTCAAATCGTACAATGCACCAGCTCTCCAACCTCCAAGGCCCCACCATTAGTTCAGTGCTAAGCCAAAGAACACTCCCTCCTGTACACCCCTCCTCCTTCATCTGGCCACCATGTCACATCAGTTCTTGTTACCATTGTAGACGGCTCCTTCCATGCCTGTTGTAACAGCCACTGTTTTGCCCTTGGTCTCCACACTGCTTGTGCTCTACCACCCCCAAGCTGCTCCTCTGCCACATACAGTATACAGGAAGGCTTATACCATGGGCCCCAGACTGCTTTTAATGCCCTGCTCCCATGGTGTTCAACCTGCCCCATCTACAGAACCTGTTCCTTCCCCACCTCATCTGCCATGTTTCCATGGGGCTGTTTGGGATCTTGTGCATTCTTACGTTCCTGATTATGTTAGCAACATTTTGAAGGACACCAGGGACCGTGTTTACCATGTCTTTGTTGTCAGCATCTGGTGTGTGACTTTGAAAACAACTCCATTAAATACTTGTGCAGAGCCAGGCAGTGGTGGCACATTCCTTTAATCCCAGCACTCAGGAGCACCTTGTGTGTTTGAGACCAGCCTAGTCTACAGAGTGAGATCCAGGACAGGTACCATAGCTACATGGAGAAACCCTATCTTTAAAAAAAAAAAAAAAAATGCCTATGCGGAATGGTGTTTCAGGTCAGGATCAAAGTTGTTATGCTTGTTTGTTTGTTTTTTTAATTGTGCAGAAGTGTTCAAGTGACTGACAGTTTCTTTAGGTTTGTTTCTGAGGTTCCTTTGCAATGATTATCATCATGGTCATTTAAGGTAAAGGTACACACATTGCTATCACCTTTGATGAGCTGAGTATGTTAATTGTGTCAGTGTAACATCCTGTGGCTGAAAGGCTAGCCTATACCCTTTTCCCTTCCCTCAGCTCCAGCTCACTGTGTCTATCTGCAGTTCTAGAATGCAGATTACCATTTCTGGGAATGAAGATAATTTCTTTTTAAAGGTCTTTGTGGTAATTAGCAAACAGGAAAAAAAGCTAAAACTGGCTGGTAAATATTGACCTAAGTACCCAGAAACACTGGTATTTTTAGCTCTTGTTTGTTCATGGTGGTTCACTCTGTCCTGATTTTTCATGCTCATGGCTCTGCCTGGCAGAGCAAATCAGCATTACCATCCCATTGACTGTTGCTAAAGTTTTCATCTTTCCAAATCCTAGGTAACAACCTTGATGCTGTCCATGACATCACCGTGGCATATCCTTACAACATTCCTCAAACTGAGAAACATCTCCTCCTTGGAGACTTTCCCAAGGAGATCCACTTCCATGTCCATAGGTATCCAGTCAACACCCTTCCCACTTCCAAGGAGGATCTGCAGCTCTGGTGCCACAAGCGGTGGGAAGAGAAGGAAGAGAGACTGCGCTCCTTCTACCAAGGGGAAAAAAGCTTTCATTTTACTGGACAGAGCACAGTGCCACCTTGCAAGTCTGAGCTCAGAGTCCTAGTGGTCAAGCTGCTGTCCATACTGTATTGGACTTTGTTCTGCTCTGCAATGTGCCTGCTCATATATTGGTACAGCCTAGTTTGGTGGTATTTCCTAATCAGCATTGTGCTTTTCGTGCTGCAGGAGAGAATATTTGGTGGACTGGAAATCATTGAACTTGCATGTTACCGTTTTTTCCACAAGCATCCACATTTAAATTCAAAGAAAAACAAGTAAGACGGTTGCATTCACCACGTAAAACTCTAGGAGCGTTGTGGAAATGTTACAGCCTTTGTAAACCGAGATGAGTTTTTGCATGACTATGTCAAGTGTTTCTTACTATCATCATTTATTGTTAAAGATATTTTGCACTTAATTTTTTGGGGAAAATATTGCTACAGTTTCTTTAACTCTCTGAATGTAATTCCAATGCTGCATATGTAGCAGGGGTCAATCGCTATGAATAACCGGGCCAGAATACTAGAAACAGTCAGGAGGCCGTTGAGACAAGATGCAAGCTTTTCTGAAAGGGTCAGTCCCTTTCAGAGGCAGGCCTGGCACCATGAACATGTCCCAGCACTGTAGGCAGGTGGTATTCTGGCTCCGCTGGGAGGCACTGGCCATCTAGCCTTGCATCCTTTTACAGCCCTCAAACCCCAAACCGCAGTTGTCTTGTCCTGAACTGACCGCATTGCACAGGGAGCCCTTCATTGCTCACTCACAAAGCCTTGAGCTGAAGCCAGCAGCAGGAAGCCCCTTTCTCACCTGGAAGTCACACCTCACTCTGCTCAGGGAGCACCTGCGGGCTCTCCAGTTGGGTTCTAAGCTTGTTCTTCTCTCGGTCCTCATTGCCTCCTGCTCCTTAGCAGGTGTAGCTTTTTCATCAATGTGAACTGACACATGTAAAGGTGTACTAGAACATTCTTGTATTTCAGACAGAAACGGTCTTATGAAATACTGCTTTAGAACCTATGCACAGTGGAAGTCAGGTGTGTGTCCTGCTCATGTAGGGTGTCTACCTTTTGCCATCAGGGCTACAACAAAAATGGCCACAGACAGGATGTTATAGCCAAAGCCCCCAAGCCTTGATCAGCTTCACTCTTAAAACTAAAAATGCTAACCCAGAATGAACCCTTTCATTGAGATCAAGGACTCCCTCGCTAACTCTCCCTCAACAGTAACTTTTAAACCCACACAGACTAGCTGTTTACCAAATAGCCCTATCATCTGGAAGCCATGAAAACCCAGCAGGCCAATAGCACCATTGTCCTGGGTAAGAGAGCATGTGGCCATTGTTCCCACTGAGCTACGTGGGCCTGTCTTTGTCATTGATTGGGGCAGGGGCTGTACAGGCACATAACGTTCAGCTGTTAGCAAATCTGTCAACCCCCCCCCCCAGCCCCTGCTGGGCACTCTCAGGAGCTGTCACTGCCCTGTGTATTCACACCAGAATTCACCTTCCTGCACACCTTAGCAGCACATTCCCTAAGAAAGCCCTGTGGGGACAGTTAGTGGATCATGTTCAGTTTGTTTCTTTGGAGCTTGTGTTTGTGAGGGGTGCCGCTATGGAAGCACACCAACCAGCCTGTATTTAACTGCTCTATCAAAGCTCAGTTCAGTTCTGCCAGGAGCTTACTAATTAGCTCCTGTGCACATCTGCTCTCAACACAGCTGTTTGACTTTAGAGTTTTTAAGGTTAAAAACACAAAAAAAGAGCAACCCTTTCCCCCCCTTTACCTTAATGGGAAAGACTGCAATTTTAAGTTTTTCTGCAACTTCCTTGGATCACATTTAAACATGGAAATAGCTAGCAATCAAAATTACATTTGTTTCCCAGGTAAAAGAAAAAGCTGCTCTCCACACAGTACCTGGGATTACCCAGTAGTGATGCCCATTTCATTGTGTGTCCTCAAACCCTTTGCCTCTTATTCTCCCATCAACAGGAAGATCTTCCTCCTCTTTTGATCACAGAAAAACATGCTTAAGGTAGGAAACCCTTAATTTTATTATCTACCCCAAATTCATAATTCTAAGTATAGCACTAAAACTAGAGAAATTGCTTTAAGAGAAGTATCTCCAAAAGGAAAAAGAAAATCCCCTTTAAATAAAATTTAAATATTTAATATTTAAATAAAAAATAATTATTTGTTTTTACCTACATATTTAGCTTTGTTAAAATTTTTATTAACTATATATAATATATATATTACATATATAATGGTTTTGAGCATGGAACTGCTTTAAATCAATCCTTGATGGTAGTTGGCCTTAGAAATGCCCCTATTACACCCCACTTTTCAGCCAGAGCTCCTAGCAGCTGGCAGCCCTGCTACAGCAGAACCTAGCCCCTGCTCCATGTGACAGTGAGACTGAGGGACCGAAATGCTCACAGCACTAGCTGGCTAGTTGACCCCATCCTGGAGACTTTAAGTATAGTAGTTGTGGGTTATTTATAATGTAAACCATTTCACTTTACAATATGAACCAGTAAGGAGGGGAACTGGCGAGGTGACAGGTTCCCACAGTAGGTATCTCTACAATAAGTTCAAGGCTACATGAGGAAAGGCTGAAGATGAAATGCATGAGTATCTGAAAGAACTCATCTCTTACCACTAAAACCCTGCCCTTGTGTGCTCTCAACGTAGACGAGAAAGGACTAGCATCATGCACTCTAATGGTGGGCACTCCACATGCAGACCACATATTGGTAGCCAAGCCTGAGTTCTGCAGACAGACAGATTTCCATTTCGCCCGCTCTCAGCTCTGGCCCAATGGAGAGGCTCCAGTACGGTCACAAAGACTAGCAGAGGAGCCTGTTGGTGGTGAATTGTTTACATTTCTTTACAGAAAATAATGTGCTTTCAGTGCCTTAGTTACGGGTCCCCTTCCTTTTCCTATTCCAAGAGTTCTATAACGTGTCCTTAACGTCTCTCCTTGTCACTCATTAGGAGGAGAAAATGGTGTCTCAATACTGGTCATTGGTTGACAGAAACAAAACACTATGTTGTAACTTTGAGAAAAGAGCTGGACGCTGAGCTAGTGGCTAGTGTTCTAACTTAACTAGAGAAGATGAAAATGGCTTGGCCATACAATGAATTTCAGACTAAATATGACTCTACAGGTGTCTTGAACTTTAAATTTTTATTTCAGAGTCTTGGTTTTGGTAACTCGTTTTTAAAAGATCATTATGTGGAGAACACCAAATTTTAAAAATAACTCACAGAATGGCCTTAGCTTTCCGTGTCCTCTGGAATGTTGTGGGTTGTTATTTGTAATATGCATCCAGAATAAAGTGGAGTGAATCACATTGTTCAAAAGCTGCTGTGATTCTATTTTTACAGGGATGACAGAATTTAAAGGCCATCGTGCTGTTGTCCCCCATATTGTCATGGTCTTAGCCTGTGTCACTGATGAGTAGGCCTTTCATGGCTGTTAAAACGTGGTCTAATTTAGAACAGAATGCACTATTCCCTAATTGAGAGAGTCGGGGATAGAGTTGAACTCCTGCCCCAGTGTCAACAGAACCTGTTTTCCTCGGGACAGCTATTCATTCTCCAAGTGTGGAACACAGACACTTAAAGGAAAAAAACATGAGGACTCTGTGTCCCTCCCGCACCTCACTATCTGGGGGTAGAACTCCACAAGCGAGTCTTGGACCGAAATGTGACAGCTGTGCAAAGACCATCATTAGCTAACAGCACACATCATCAGGGAAGCCTATTGTATGCTCAAGAGCCCATTCTGTCCTTGGTTCTCCAGTGAGCACTTGGTGTGCAAGCCCTGGTGTTCCCTGGGAAAGGGCACATGGGCCGAAAGAGTGTTGACCTGGCCCTAAGAGCGCTGGTCCCAAGGAGTGGACTGGAGAACATGGACTGCAGCCCCCTCTCATAGTCAGCCTCACCCCTTTTACAGAAAATGGATTTCTGATGTGGGGTCCTCAGGTGCCAACCATGGGCACAGAAACTGCCTCTACAGCGCATTCTAAATACCAAATACAAAGTTACTAGAGAGACCATTTGTGTTTTCCTGCCTGGTGGACTGCACACAGGACCCACATGGCAACCTGGCACATGCATCCTCTGGGCTTAAGTCTAGTAAGAAAGAAAGAAACAGGCTGCCTTCTCATGGGCCGACCATTTGTGATTGGTAACCAAGTGACCACAAATGTCCACCTTCTCAAGTTCTGCATGAGGTAGGCATGCAGAACTCTCAGGCCCAGCAGAGGGAGAGACACTGAGAAGTCTGATAGTGTTTTGTATCAGCTGTGGATGTATGGGAAGCCAAAGAGTCCATAGAGCTGTATGTGGAGAGTCTCATCAATAATTGGTCAACCTGGGTTGGGCGTGGTGGCTCAGGCTTGTAATCCCAGCACTTTGGAGACAGAGGCAGGAGGACCACAAGGTTAAGACTAGTCTGAGCTACATGAGTTCAGGTCAGCTTGTGCTATATAGCAAGACACTGTCTCAAAAGGGGGTGGGGGTCAGGCCTGGGATCTCAGGAGAGATAAGATGGCTCAGTCAGTGAAGTGCTTGGTTTGCAAGCACAAGTATCTGAATTCAATCCCCAGAACTCACATTAAAAAAAAAAAAAAAGAGGCAGGTATGGGGTACCTCCTTGTAATCATAGCACTGTGGAGGCTGAGACTGGGGGTCCTGCAGTTTGCTAGCCTTGGCCAGTGAAAGACCCAGTCCATCTCAAGAACAGGTGAATGGCACCTGAGGAGCTGCACATTTGTCTTTTGGCTCCCACACATGTATATGCACACACTCGCTCACACACGCACCCAAATAGTCCAGCCATTGCCTCCCTGAGGATTATCCAGATTCAGGCATCGCCCCGCTGAGCGCTTTCCTTCCGCCAGTGGGAAGTTTGCTGAGATGGAAATACTGCAAGGCCAGTGACCTTCCATGTTGCCTGCTGTGTTTCTCTTTCTCCCACTACTGCAGACTCATAATCCTGCAGAATCGCTCATTCCTTCCTCTCGTGCCTGGCCATGTAAGCTCTCAACATACCTGTCTTCCAGAATAGTCTTTCCCATGTTTATCATGCCACACCTCTATCACATTACCTGAGCAAGCTCAGCTCACACAACCCCATCACAACCCCGTGCTAATCACAGACGTCCCCTTCTCAGTCCCCAGTTCTTCCTAATGGCTATTGCACAAGGCCACGCCCCTCCCTAGCCCAGGTCCTTTCAACAGACACATCCTCATTCTCGCGCTTGTTCTGCCCCATGGAGCCATTGCGTCAGCATGGGTACTCAAAGCCTTATGGAGTTCCCAGACCTCGTCACAACTGCTTGCCTTTTCCAGAACCTAGGAAATTGCTTCCCTGACCCTTAAACTGAGCAAATCTCAACTTATTTCTAGAAATCTTCCCAGTCAATCTGGCTGGGAATTTTCTCCTGCCTTTCCGGGGCTGTCGTTCCCTGCAGCCCTGTCCTCGCTGAATCACGCACTATCTTAGTCACTACAGTCACTTTTCAGTCTTACCCACTCCAGTGCATGGCACGCTTCTGGAGAGCCAAGATACGGGTGCCTCAGCTTTCTCCTACTCATTTGCACAATACATTCTTCAGGATAATGGTTGTGGAAGCCGTGCACAGAACCTCTGGATCAAACAGGCTGAGTACAGGGGTTTATGGGTCCAAAATGAAAAACAGCAATTGAGGCTTAGAAGATCACTGGTTTCTGCCAATATTTTAGTTAGAAAACCAGACATCGTGGTGCGTGCCTTTAATCCCAGCACTTGGGAGGCAGAGTTAATTCAAGGCCACCCTGGTCTACATAGTGATTTCCAGGACAACCAGAGCTACATAATGATACCCTGTTTCAAAAAACTAAATAATATGTTTTTTTCTAACATATATATATGTATGTAAATAATACATATATACATGCAGGCTAATATATTCTAACAAATATACATATATTCTAACAAATATATATACAGATATAGTCTAACAAATATATGCATATACACACGTTTTATATGTGTGTGTGTGTGTGTGTGTGTGTGTGTGTGTTAGAAAATCATTTTTGATTGACAGTCTGTTACTAAAACATACTAGGATGTGAATTACTAAATAGAAAAACCGGCTCAAATTCTATGCCGATGAGAAATAATTCTAATTTATCTCACTATCTTCCACTTGCACCCCTGAAGGAAAATTCACCACCTAATTAACATCTACACTGACTCCAGTCCCACAGTTTTCCTTCTAGAAACCTATGACTCAAACGCACCGCCCCAAACATCAAGATGCCACACACTGCTCTTCACTGTGGCTCCAAGAATGTAAAACTAAAATGTCTGGGGCATGGATGAAATTATCCCAGGTTCCTGTAATCACATGACCAAGTTCCATGCAGGGTAGCACTTGCAGTGACACATACAGCTGTGCTGCCCTTTGTCGAAGAAGGCCATCCAGACACAGAGACGGAGCTGGGTGGTACCTGCCTGCATCCTCAGCCCCCCAGAGCCAGTGGCAAGAAGAGCAAGAGTTCCAGGTCAGGCTTGACTACATAAGAGACCTTGTTTTTAAAAAACAAAAAACAAAAAACAACAAAAAAAAAAAACGAAAAACCATCCCAAAACAAAAGATGAAGCTGGGAAGGTGGCTCAAAAGAAAAGCACTTGCCCTACAAACCTGGCTTTCTGAGTTCACTCCCCAGGAACAGGGTAGAGAGTTGGCTCCTGGAAGTTGTCCTTGACCTACACAGGCACACGCAGATACTGTGGCTTGCACATGTGTGCAAGTACACACATGATATTTCTTAAATTTAAAAAAGTGATATACCATATGCTTAGATCAGAAATTAGAAAAAATATGAATCAAGGTAAATTGGCTACTGTCTAGACCACAAACTGCGGAGACGGTATTTCTCTTAGGTCCCAAGTCCTAAGTTGAGGCACCTGCAAAGGCAGAGTCTAGTGAGGAGGGCTGGGTTTCATAGATGGCTACTGCTGCGCTCGCAGGTCTTCATGTCTTCACGTGTCCCCTTCAGAAGGGACCTCTTTTATATGATGGTAGTTAACACTAATCCTGCTCATTGGTCCATTTGCCAACCTCACAACCTCTAGAAGGTCCCACCTCCTGACACCATCACCCTGGGGACGCGCACATGAACGTTCAGACCACAGTGGCTATGCCTATTGACGGGTAGAAAGCCCCAACAGTCAACAGTAATATGATAAAGACAAAAGAACTACCAGAAGGAAAAAAAAAAAAAGAAGCAAAACACTGAAATTCTTTATCCTTATATTATTAATAATGATATATAGGCTTATTCTCTGAAAGTATCACATTTGTTATAGTTTTGATGTTACCAGGAACCAAGATAAAACAATTAGGTAAAAACCCCTGTAATCCTAAGTGTTTCTTTAAAAAACAAAAACAACAACAGAATACTCAACCAAGCCAACAGAAACAACAACAAAAAAAGGCTCCCCATTGGGAAGGCTCAGAATAACCAACCAACCAGTAGCAATGGCAGCTAGCACCCTTGTGCCCAATTCTGAAAGGCTGTTTCCAGTAAAAGAAACCGGGGTTCCAGGACAAACAACTGCACCTAGATTCGATGCAGAGTGGTGGGGTCATTTTGAAATACTGAAAGCCAAGGAAGTTTTCAAAGCCCTCTGAGGCCAAGTCAAAAGAACCGAGGGATCACCAGCAAGAGGCTCCTGTAGCCCCAAGGAAGCAGCTGGAATGGCGGTATGATAGCAGAGAGGTGGAAATGTGGGGAGCAGAGGAAAAACCAGGAAGGTGTGACACTCATGGATACATTGGGACAGTCTGGGTAACCAACTCATTATGGTGAGAACTGCCATCTGGTGGCTGATAAAATGGCAGATAGACCAGTCAGCATGCTGTTTTTCTTCTCTGTATGAACTGTGCCTCAAGCTGAGCAGTCAGGTCAGAAAATGAGCTTTCTGTACGGGTATTGCTCTGTAGAAGTAAACCCACATTTCCGAGGTCAAAAGCAAGAAGAAAGCATAGTGAGGAAAAGATAGCATCTTCAACAATGATACTGGGAAAATGCACATCCCTACAAAAGAAAAAACCAGACCCACACCTGACACTGGTTAAAGGCTTGTAAATAAAACCCCTGAAACTGTCCAAGTAGCAGCAAAGGTGTACAGCATCCATCATGACAATGGTTTCTCCTTCGTGACCTGCTCAGGCCACAAAATCCGAGTTGGTCAGTCAATCAACAGAATGAGAAAGCAGCCTGCAGAATACAGGGAAATATTCGCAAACCACATACTTGGTAGGGGATGTTTCCAAAATATTTAAAGAATTTCCACAACTCAGTAGCGAAATGCTTTGTGACCCAGTTTAAACTCAGAAGCGGTACTTGAGCAGACATTTTTCCAGTCACAGCAGATGAAGGGCCAGCAGCATATGAAATCCACGTCAGGAAAGCGCAATCAAAAGGGAGTAACCGTCATCTCACCATTGCAAATATGGAGAAATTCAGCCCATGAACTCAGCGCAATCAAAAGGACAGTAACCGTCACCTCACCATCGCAAATATGGAGAAATTTGAACTCATGAACTCAGCGGGGGTACAAATTGCAACCACCCCTGAAAGCAACACGGAGGAAGTTTCTTTACAAAATTAAAAATAGGACTCTTCCACAGTCACTCTTACAGTCTCCCTCAGCATACAGACTCAAAGTAGCTGAAATCAAGAAGTAACACTGTCTACTGTGGCCAAAATAGGGAGTCAGCCCAAACAACGGTGGGCGAATAACAGAAACCTGATACAGGGGCACAGACATATAATGGAATTTTAGCCATTTATGGCAACGTGCGTGAACTTGGAAGATCAGTGAAATAAACCGGTCAGAAAATGAAGACGGAGTTCCCTCCATCTTGGGAGTCTCATAAATGCTACATAACTTTTAAGACTTTTGTAACATACAGTGAGTGATTGTGAACGGACCTCGGAAGCAACCAGAGTTGAGTTTCTTTCAAGAGTTGCAGCAGAATGGCTCCGCGTGGGCACGTGAAGCAAGTCCTTCTTGTCTGAGGTATCTGCCCAGAGGACACCATAAAGAGAGGCGTGGCTTCTCAGGTGAGCACCAGGAACCTTCTAAGCAAACACCAGCCCTTCAAAAGGAACAGGTAGAGGCCTGTTGAACCCACGGTAAACCCGCAGGCTTTAGCCCCACCAATGGAACCCCAAAGGCTTCCCCCAGCAAGCTCTTCCCCGAAAGCTCCTCTACAGACTCAACAAGGACTGATGTTTGTAGAAGTAGACAGGGGCTGGAGCGGTGGGAGGCAGGAGTGCTTGCTCCCCATCTTGGCCTCAGGCGGTCCCTACTTCCAAGACCAGTGCCCCCAAATCTCCTGCATCTGCCTCATTTTAATACTCATGCTCCACCCACAGCCAAGCTCCACCCTCAGGACTCTTTAATGGATTAGGTGGGCAGCCTGGACCCCAGGGCTTTGTCAAGCTTTGCAGCTGACTCCAATTGAGAGCTGATTCTGCTGTTCTCAGCCGTCAGAATTGAGACTTCCACTCCTGGGCCTCTGACCCGTTGTGTATAAAATGAGCATTTGGCCTTAGATGTTCTAGAAGCAGTAGGTTATGTGCAAGTTGACTTCATCTGTAACTATTTTAAGCGTTGCTAGATATGGGGCTCAGAGCTGGGGAGCGGGGAGCGAAGATGACATGCTGAGTTCTTCACTCCTCACACCCCTTACGTCACCCCTTCCTTCAGAAAGAGAAACAAACAAGCCACTGTTTGTTAAGTGCCACCTTCCAGGGTCCAAAGCCAGCTGGACAGAGATGGAGAGAGTAAATCAGAGATGGTTCTCTGTGCCAAGGCTTAGTGGACGCTGGTGCCAAAGTTTGTGTGCCGGCAGGCCCTGTGTCCCCAGCTGGTGAGCACAGGCCATCAACTCAGACGCCACAAGGCTGAGTGTCGTGGACAGTACAATTTCCAGAAACCACCATCAACTGACAGATGAGCAGTCTGTTTCCCTGTGGCCACTTATGTCCTCTTTATTGAAACCAGGGCACTATGTCTCTTTACTGACATTTTGTCCCAGGGGTTGGCTGTGACAGCCTCCATTTTCTCTTCTACTCCTTCATTCTGGAAGGCTCAAAGCTCCATGGGAACACCCTCACCTAAGCTGTCACTGCTAGGGACTGGAGGGCAGACTCCAGCCCCCTGTTCCGCCTCTATTAGGTTCAGGCAGTAGGCCAACGATAGCAAGGGGCTATTGACAGTGGTGGACCCGGGCACGTGAGAGGTCGGGTCTGCAGCCAGGAGACAACACACACTAGCCTCCAGTCAGGCTTTGAGGCAGCAAGAGCTCATTGTGGAAAGGAGAGGGGCTTGGGAAGAGCTGAGAAGGCCCTCCCTTTGGGCCCTGCCCTGCCTGGAAATGACTTCATTCCATTGCAGGTTGCCCGAGACCACTGCCTCAGCTGCCTGGGGAAGCAGCCAGAGCCAACACATTGAGGAGGTTGCCGTGGAAACAGTGACCAGAGACCAAGGCTAGACTGCATGGGAGATAACCTGGGCAATCGCCAGGGTCTGTCTGTGCTGTCGTCACCATCTCAAAAGTTCTAACAAAGACTGTCCGATTCTCTTTTCCACTGAGCCCATGATTCTCATCATCAAGTCTATGCTGCCTGCTATTGGAGAACTGGGGAAGCCTGGTCGGGAACTGAGGACCTAAGTTCCTGCTGTTTATGGTCATCACCTGGGATGTTTAGGCAACACAGACATCTACCCCATCCATGCCCCAGCCCCAGGAAGAGGCAGACACCTTTCCACATGATTCTCACACACATCAGATAGGAGAACAGGGATTCCAAGTGTTGGGGAATAGTATTTTCAGGTGTGTGACTTTTGTTTCTGCTGCATTTGTTTAACTCTGAGAAGCTGTGTTGCTGTACCTGTCTAAAACATGTGATGCCCTAATAAAGAGATGAATGACCAATAGTGAGGCAGAAGTATGGAGAGGAAGGGCTAGCAGGCAGAGAGGATAAAAGAAAAAGTGAGGGGAGAAAGAGGAACAAGAGAAAAGGGAGTAGAGACATCAGGGGTCAGCCACCAGCTACCCAGCAAGTCGTGGAGAAAGAAGTAAAGAAAGGCATACAGAAATAGAGAAAGAGAAAAGCCCAGAGGCGAAAGGTAGTCGGGATACTTTAAGGTAAGAAAAGCTAGCAAGAAACCAGCCACGCTAAGGTCGGGCATTCATAACTATGAATAAGCCTCCATGTGTGATTTATTTAGGAGCTGGGTGGTGGGCTCCTCAAAAGAGTGAAATTCACACAACACCCAAGGAATGCCTCTCCCATTCAGGGTGGGTGGCCTTGGAGAAACCCTGTTGGGTTGTAGTGGTGCCTCTGCCCCAGGGGTGCCCTGAGTGCAGTCCTACAGTACGGTGCCCTTCTAATACCCACAAGAGCTGAGGCCAGAGACTAGCTCTGATTCTCTGTGAGACTAGTTGGTGCCCTAGATACACTCCCCGCCTCGAACTCATTCAAGCTAAAAAACAAATAAATAAATAAAACCCCACATAAGGTCTTCTTTTGTTGTTGACTCCTTACGCCAGAGGCTAAGATACCTTAAGACCAACCAACACAAACCACCTCTCTTCTCTCCAGCCATAGTGGGATGCAAGAGAACAGCTGTGTCCCCTGGTAGGCATGGATCTGCTGCTGCCTGACAATGACACTTTTATCGCAGCCCCATTCAAAGTGGATTTATTAGCCATTTTAAATCCCCTATGCTTTTAAAAAAAATATGTATAAACAAGCCAAATTTATTTCTGATCTGCTCGTTATTTTTCTAATGTGTGAAGCACACTGCCTGCCTGTGTGTGTTCCGGGAAGTCCTTCTGTGTTTATTTGTGTGGAAGTCATCAGGGAAGATAAGCCTGCTTTCCCAGCAATGAGCCAAGCCTGAGCTGGGAACAGGCTCCTGAAGGTCACTGCAGGCTCCGTGTGGAGGAAGGTGATGGACGGAGGCCTCCCAATCTCCTCACAGTAGCCAAAGGATTTGGAAGGGGTAGAGCGCAGTTCTTTAATATTTTTTTCAGTTGTTATAAACCACTAGCAAAATATTCTATAAAAGAGAAAAAGAACCCTCAATGTTCTAAATTTTCTTTTCCTGTTTGGCCTGAGACCTGTTTATACTCTTATAAACTTGCTCAGGATTGCAAATCGTTATATATAGGTTCTATGTGATCACTGCCTACTGTGACCAATATTTTAAGTACTTATAATATCTACTACGTTAACACAAATAATCCATTTCTATGAAATTAACTATGTTCCACTGCAAACAAAATCTGAGTGAGAAACAAGGCACAATTTTACATTTTGTGTTTCTGTTACTAAACAATCAACTCCCCCATCAGTTATTACCACATGTAACATAGCTTCTAGAGAATTCTACCAGACGTCTATGAGAGAACAGGAGCAAGCATCATCTTAACTGTTCTTCAAGATACCACCTGACTAGACAGTGGGGCACACAGGGAGACCATTGTAGACTGAGGACCATCCCTGATGGGGACCAAAAAGAGTCTCTAGAAGCAAAAACCACTCTCCTGACTGTCTGTTTCACTGGTATGAACTTTGGCAGAGGGGGTCTGACCTACAAAGCAGATCACAACATGCTGGCCCCTGCTCCCCAGCTCAGCTATGGTAGTGATAAGCCAGTCACTTCTCCTGCCTCAGGCTCGGAGTCCTCCTGTGTGAACTGATAGCTTGAGCTGGGCTACACTCTGAAACCTTCCAGACCCCTGCTGTAGAGCAGGCCATAGTGTAAAAGCTCCCCCAACCAATAGGCTCAGGAGTTGTGTTTGTTTTATTATCATTTTGATCAAATCCCTGGCAGAGACACCTTACCAGACAAGACGTTTGGCTCAGTTCCAAAGACTTCAGTTCTCGCGCAGGGAGAGTGTGGTAGAGCAAACAGCTTCCGTCATGGTGACCCCGAAGCAGAGAGAAGATAGAAATGGGGGAGGGAAGATGCACCCCCTAGGGATGCACTCAGTGGCCCGCTTCCGCCAGCCAGGTCATGCCTTGCTTGCCAGAAGTCCATTCTGATTTTGAATGAGAATTTGTCCTCATCATGGAATAAATTTATTCACTAGGTTGGAGCCTGGATGATACAAAGCTAACACCCTCATGGACTTATCTGGAAGTGTGTTCTCCTCGGTCCCATCAAGATGACAGTATAGACTGGCAAGATGGCTCAGTGGTTGAGAACACTGACTGCTCTTCCAGAGGACCCTGGTTCACTTCCCAACACCCACATGGCAGCTCACAGCTGTCTGTAACTCCAGTTCCAGAGAATCTGACATCGTTATACTAATGCCCATACAAGTAAAGTTAAAAATAAAGTTTAAAAAAAGATTAAAATGAATTGCCTTATAATGCAAGATATATTTTTTTTAAAAAAAGATGACAGTATGAATCACTAGAGGAACTAAGTAAGGCATGAGCCAACACAAAAAGTTATCAAACAAGTGTAGTAATGAGGCAAGCAGGCCTTCTTTTTTGTCCTGCTCGGCTCCCGCATGGCTAGCTTTACACCTGCAATAACAACACACAAATTGTATTCATTTAAACACTGCTTGGCCCATTAGTTTCAGCCTCTTATTGGCTAATTCTCACATCTTGCTTAACCCATTTTTAATAATCTGTGTAGGACCATGAAGTGGTGGCTTACCGGAAAAGATTCAGCATGTCTGACCTGGTGTCTGGCTCCATGGCGGCTGGCTCCATGGCATCTCTCTCACTGCCTTCTTCCTCCCAGCATTCTGTTTTGTGTACTCCAGCCACCTATGTTCTGACCTATCAGGCCCAGCAGTTTCTTTATTAATTAACCAATGAAAGCAACAGATAGACAGATGACCCTCCTCCATCAAACAAGGACTGATAGAAGGACTGTAACACATAGAATACAGAGAACAGGCGCCAGCTCCAGTGAGTGTAAGTAAGTAATACTTAAATGGGAAGGAGTGACAACTTTTGCTTGTAGTGGCGTTCCAGTTAATAACTGTAGAAGAAGCGAGCGCAATTGGGAAATCACCCTTTGGCGAGAGTGCTTCTTGTTAGGAACAGCTTTCACAGGCAAAACTCACTGATGGATACTACATTCAATTAAGCAAAAATAGATGCTTATTTGCACTGTATCTTGCCCTAGATAAATTCATTATGAAAGAACAAAATGGTCAATACTTGGCTGCCCAGGGTCAACATCACCAGCCTAAGCCATGCTGATATCATGTACACTCCAAAATGGTACCTCATTCATGAAAAAAAAATAAAAGAAAAAAAAAACTTGCCCTTCATCTGATCTCAAGGAATGCTCAGACAATCCCATGCTGAATGACATCTCATGAACCAATTGGACGGTGCTCATCAAAAGCAGCTATAACAAATCCAAAGCGGGATCCTGACAAACTCTGAGCATGCTCCAGGTAGCTGATGGCATTTCATGTTAGGTTCCTTGCTTTTGAAACTGTATCCTGGGTATACAGTTGGTATATTCCCAGGAGCCGAGTCAACTGCCTTGAGATTCTCTGCCCCTGGCTCCCTCTGTCCGCACGGTTTGCCCATTCATTTCCCTCCCCGTCACTCAGCATGTCGAGGAGAGGTCATGTTTTCCAGCGTAGGAGAATGTTGTTCATCCAACACGTGCTACCCATTCACTTTTCAGGAACTCTCCCCACAGTCTTTCTGCTGGAGTGAAAGATGTCACCCATAATGGCGGGGGATGCTAGGTCAGTGTGTCACCTCTCTTGGATGGATGAAAGGAAGGTCAGAAGATATGAGCCTTGGAGAGGACCTACAGAGGGCCACACGGAAATGATGTTAAACCAGACAAAAGGCAGCTTGTATGTACCTGAATCTGGCCTGGGCAGTGAGGGAGACCTAGAGTCCCCTCACTCTGCTGAGACGGGGACCAGATGTTTCCAATCTCTACTGTTCAGATGTCCTATTGTGTATCGCTAAGAGGAGTCCCGATCCTGTGAGGGAACTTGACAAAAAAACTAGTGAAAATCTAAAACCCTTTCTGGTCATCGTTGTGTGTGAACCTCAGCATTCCATGCTGGAAAGAAGGTAGGTGGAAGGCTGTGAGGCCCTTTGCTCGGTGTTAGGAAAACAGGAGTAGGTTAAGGGGCAAACACAATTCAGTCGACAATCGCAGACTCTGCCTATTTTTTCAGTCCACCAACCTCTGTGAATAGTTTGCTTCAGCAGGAGGTGTGTGTCTGTGTGCACGTGTGTGTGTGTGTGTGTGCGTATGTGTGCATGTGTGTGTAGGTGTGCATGTACATGTGTGTGCGCACATATGTGTGCATGTGTGTGTGTGTGTACGTGTGCCTGCACGTGTGTGTGTATGTGTGAGAGTGTGTGTGTGTGTGTGTGTGTGACGGAGCAGTAGTCCTGCAGCAGAGCAATGGGGTAGAGAAGGATGGAGGTGGGGGAGTCAAGGCTAGTTCATGGAGGACTAGAAAGCTATAGCAGAATAGATACAGGGTGTATCACATGCCGATTGGAGAGGTGTCAACAAGCAGAACATCACCCGGTTCCGGCTTTATGGAGACATTACTCCAGCGCTGCCTGCTGACTGTGCTGTCGAGGTTAAGAGAGGCACCTGTGAGATCAGTTTATGAACTCGGGGAACTGCCAGATGAGGAATGGACATCTGTTTGCCATAAAGCAAGGAGTGTCAGAACCCCACACTCCCCCATCCTTTGCCAAACCTCCTCAGTCCCTCTTACATTCCTCGTCCTATGCATGGTGGCTTCGCCCTCCCTCCGTTCACCTTCATGCTGAGCCAGGTAAAGCTTTCAGGTTCTGGATCCTGCCTCATACCCTCTGCTGGTGTCTACTCCAGCATCATGGCAGAGAGCAGCCATGCTCTGGCTAATGTCCCTGGTGTTCCAGGCAGCCTTGGAGAATCGCGAGGAGACGTGTTCTATGCTGGCGAAAGTCTCCACCGTAGAGCAGACCTGTATGGGGTTAGAAGTGCCGAGGATGAATGCTACCTTCTTCTGTCCCCTTCCTTTTCCTGGGTCCTGACTCTGGTGATGGTGCTGGCTGCTGCTTCCTCGCCTTCCTGTACTACCTTCACCATTCACACCCCAGTTCAGCTTTGGGGACCAACATGCTTTGCCTTACATGAGCAGTATGACCAAAGTCCCCATCCTCAACAGAGCGGGAAGGTCATAAGCACTGTGGGGAGAATGTGGCTTTACTGCAGACAGTCCTATGTTGTGGGGGGAGCACAGACCCTGAGCATGAAGGCCAAGCTGGATTCTACACCTTGGGCTTGGCAGAGCTCAGGGCTTTTTAACCTTCCTGAGCCTCAGTTTCCCTAGCTGGAAGATTGGCATGATAAGACCCAGCTTAGGGTTGTGGTATGTATAGTAACAATAAATATATAAAACACACAGCACATGGTGAGTGCTGAAAAGATACTATTGCCTGCCTTTAGTGTTTGAACTAGCACTAAACACTGAAGGGTTGTTGGCCTTAGTTTGCTTCTGAGTGAAAACCTGGAAGGGGCACAGTGTAGGCTTAGTGGCAGAGGCACAGATGCTCTCATGAGAGTGGCCTGTGGCCAGTTTTCAAGCCAGCTCTCTGTTGCCCCATTAAGAAGCCCTTGTGGAAGTGTGGTCTGGGAAGGGCGTTCTGAGCCATTTACTCAGGATGTCATGTCACTTCAGATGGGAAGAGAGACCCATGGCACACAAAGGCCTTTGCCAAGCCTCCACAGAGCTAACTCCAGTGGCAGAGCTGGACCCACAGCTCAGGATTTCTGGGTCTTGGACATCTGGTCTCTTGGACAGCCTTCATTCGGGCTTGAAGGAGCTGAACTGATGATGAGCGGACCGAACACCGCAGCCAGCTCAGATCTCAGGGCCAGGCTGTCCAGATGAGGCCTGAAGGACAGTTTCTAGATGCATTCTGGCCCCAAGCTTCCCACAAAAGGTCTATATAGCTCCAGACTGACCCTAAAATTTGGGGTCATGGCTTCGTTCCCACTCCTTTTGGGCCTGTCCAGAGTTCCGAGCCAACCAGCACATACAGGGTCCTATGGAGAGATGGAGAAGATGGAATAGAGGGATAGCTTCAAAAGCCATCAGGGACGCAGAGGATACCCTCATGGGGTTCTGCTAAGCTCCTTCTACACTAGAAAAGTCATAGTGACGGGATAAACAAAGGCAAGAAGACATCTAGTTTTGTTGGACAAGGTGAGTATCACACACAACTCTACATGAGAACACCCCAGTGTCTCCTCATCTGAGGATATGAGGACAAGGTGAGTGTCACACAAAATTCCACATAATACTCCAGTGTCACCTAGTCTGAGGATGAGGAAGAAGCAAGTGCCACACACAATTCTACATGAGAACACCCTAGTGTCAGCTCATCTGAGGGTGTGAGGACAAGATAGCACACACAACTCTGTGAGAACACCCCAGTGTCCTCTCCTCTGAGGGTATGAAGGTCACACTGAAAACCTTGTGATGTACCTCCAACAGGAATGTTCCACAGCTACTCACACTTTCGGAGATCTTGTGCAAATGTAGGTAGCTAGCTGGTCACAATGGCTACTAAAAGGGACCCTGACATTCTTAGCTTGAAAAACCTTCCCCAGTGCCTGTGTGCTGGAGAGTTAGCCCAGGACAGAGGGCTCTCTCTAGGGATACCCCGTCTCAGCAGTCTGGAAAGCTAGCTCAGAAAAAGAATGTGGGTGGGGTGCTCCTTAGTAGATGCATAGCCTGGTTTCGAGCACAGCTGCCCCAGGAACTGTGGGATAAGGAGAGGGATGGGGACTGGAGGGATAGTCATGTCTGATGTGGGATGTCCTTCTTATATGTGTTGCTTTCATTGATTAATGAGTAAAGCTGTTTCAGCCAATGGCTTAGCAGAATAAAGCCAGGTGGGAAATCCAAACGGAGATATAGAGAGAGAGAATAGAAGGAGTCAAGGAGACACCATGTAGCTGCTGAAGGAGAAGGACTCCAGAACCCTACTGGTAAGCCACAGCCTCATGGAAATCCACAGATTAATAGCAATGGGCTAATTTAAGATGTAAGAGCTAGCTAAGAATACGCCTAAGCCATTGGCCAAACTGTATTGCAATTAGCATAGTTTTTGTGTGATTATTCGGGTCTGGGCAGCTGGGAAACTAAAGCGCAGCCTTTGTCTACACATGTCTCCATGAGTCTTCTAGACCTTAGGGAAAGCTTGGTGAGTAGTCTTCAAACCTCTACTGCCAAGACCTCTAAAGCCCACTGTCCCAACAAATTCAGTCCTTCAGTTCCAAGAGAAGGAATACTGAGAGAAGACAATGAACTTATCATGAGAGGCGGGAGGAAGGGTGGAGTACTGAAGACGGGTACCTGACCTTGGTCCAGATAACAATTCCTACCACAGGAGAACGTGAGTTGTGCATAAATGGCCTTGACCTTAAATAGAAGGAATATTAGAACATTCCAGAGAGACGCCCATCTTCCTTACAACTCTTCACAGGGTCCCAAGGACTGCAGATATGGAGAGCAGACAGCTGTGTGCTAAGAGAGAAAACCTCCTCCTTGTAGGAACAGAAAGAGCAGAGCCTGGTGTCAGCCCTAGGCTCTGCATCCTGGTTCCAAAGGACAGGCTGAGTTGGCCTCCCCAAGCCAACATTGCTAATGGGTTCTGGGTTTGTCATTTGTCCATTATGGCTTGTCATTCCATATCAGTGGCTCTGAAAAGGAAGACCCATTTCATCAATCATCTACTCCACTGACTGACAGCGAGTCATTCAGAGAATCCCACAGTGGGGAGCTCTCTCCCAGCTAGCTGTGCACACAAGGCCTGGTAGCTATGCCTTTGAAGAGGCTGCCTTCTCAGACCTTTCTCATGGACTCAGAACTATCCCCCTCAGCCTTCCATCCCCCCATCTCCATTCTGTGCTTTGCCTGCCAACTCTTTCCCAGAAATCTCCACATGAGGCTCCAAGCTCCCATCTGCTGCTCTCAAAGGTTATTCACCCCCACTGACCAGGGCCCTCTTCCTTTCCAGCACCCTTTCTTAGGCCTCATGGCACTAAAAGGATTTGTGTATTTATTTCCTTAGAGAACAGTAAGGGCCTAAGGCCACATTTTGTCTTTACAGAGATACCCCTGTGCTCTGCACACAGTAGGAGCTTAATAACAGCATGGAATGAAAGTATACCTTAGTGGGAAAAGAACTGCTTCAAGCATACTTGGCCATGGGGTTTTATGTTCTCACCTGGTGGAGGGGAAGGGGTCCTCCTTGGAGGGATTCTCTAGATAGTCACTTGGTGGGTCTTATTCTGAATCTTGACCTATTAATCGTCCTAAGAATAGTGAGTGCACTGATTGCGTGTGTTTGCATACTGAACCCAGTGTCTCTGCCTTTGACTTTGATCCTTCTTATCTAAATGTTCTCCACCGAGGGTGGAAGGTGGCCCCTACAGGAGAGCTGACCAGATAGATGGGCTGGCTCTATATCTTTCTAGACACTCATCCCTGAATGACCAAAATCCACGGGATCTGCAAAACCCAGAGCCCAGCAGCCCAGCAGCCCAGCACAACAGCTAGACCAACAGACCAGGCCCACATGCAAAGAAACAAGAAATGCTGTCTTAGCTTGAGGACTTCTCCGGATCCTCACAGGTACAGCCTCAGGCACGAGGGGATTTCTCAGCCTCACATCTGGGGGCCATTTCATATCCAGCTCACTCCCCTGGGTTTTCTTCCGCCTGCATCCTCAGGGGAATCGGGCTGCCTTGCGTTCCCTGCTCAATGAGAAGCAGGCACAGGGATTCTCATGAACTCATTTGCTCTCCCTGCTCCCTCTGCACCTGCTCCCTCTTGGGCCATGAATCCAGCCGTTTCCACAGCAAACAGTCATAAACAGCCGGAAGGGGCCCAGCACTTCAGGTGCAGAAGCAGGGTGGGGAGCAACTGCTTTGGCAGAGCCCGTGTTCACACAGATGTTTTCAGCCATAAACGAGGAGGCTGCAGAGCAAGAAGTGGGCCCGGTTGCAATTGACAAGGCCTGCAGAGTGCATTAGGATGAAGCTCAGACAGTGACTCAGAGAGCTTCCTCAGAGCTGACCTCCACCTCACAGCAGGCCAGCATGGGGTGGGGGTGGGACTGGGAGGGTGCAGAGGCCTGGGTAGGTGGGATGTGGCTGAGGGAGCTGAAAGCTGAAGAGGCCCACCCTGGTTTTGCAAACACACAGACACCCTATCAGTCCATTCTCTGAAGTTCTTTTTCTTTCCAAGTGTGCTTATGACTGAACCAGCCTACCAGTCCAGAGCAGAGAGAAGTTGCCTCTAAAGAAATGTGAGTGCACCCCTC
>NW_004949124.1:2336457-2349111 GCF_000317375.1 Microtus ochrogaster | reverse complement strand
TAAATAAATAAATAAATAAATAAATAAATAAATAAGAAATGTGAAAAACTAATTAGTGTTGACCTTTGCAACTTTGGGTTGTACGATATCACCCTTGGGCTACAGCATCATATTGGCATCCGCTCATGGGATTTTTTTAGAGATGGTGATGGTTAATCTTCATTGTCAAGTTGACTGAATTTAGAATCACCATGGGAATATGTTGCTGTGTCTATCAGGGTCTCTCTAGAGAGGGTTAACTGAAGAGTGGGCAGCACAGTTTCATGAGCTGGGGTACCAGGTAGAAGGAAGAGGAGAGTGTCAGTTGAGTATCAGCATTCACCCCTCTCGGCTTCCTGACGGTAACAATGTCGCAATGGGCTAAGTCTCCTCATACCCCTGCTATTGTGACTTCCCCGCATAATAGACTGTATCTTCTTGACCTGTAATAAATCCTTCTAATGTCTTTTGGGAATTGTCTTGTCCACTATGGGCGACACTATTCCCTAGTCAGGGATAAGATAAGAAAAAGTTAGATGAGAGGAAATGGTAATAAGTAAGATGTATTCGTTTCTCTCTACTATTGACTATGAATGTGATGTCACTAGCTGCTTAAGTTTCTGCCTTGATGTTCTCTTAATAATGTACTAACTGCATGCTGAAATAAATCCTTGCCAAAGTTGATATTTACCAGAGTTTCCTTTATCACAGCAATACAAACAAAGCTATAATACCATGTGAGTTTCTTCTTGTCAGATATTATAATTACTGCAATGATACTCACCCAATGACTCTTTCTGGAGTTGGGTCCCTTTTAACCCAAATCCATTGTAGGAATGGAAGGACTCTGAGAAGTCTTGTGAGATGTCATGGTGAGGGATGCAGTCAGGCATGCACAACATGATGTCGGAGGATCTTCAATTCTAATATAATAGCTCCTGAAGAGTCTCTGGGGCACTTGCCATGTGTAAGCTCTGAGACCGAGATGCAGCATCTTCCATCTTAGTCTCTAGCTATGCAAGGAAGGTGTGTGTGCACATGCACACATGTGCACGTGCGTGCACACGTGCGCGCGCGCGCGCACACACACACACACACACACACACACACACACACACCTCATAAGGAATAGGTCCGGCTGTGTTTTGAACTAGGACATGGGTACAATGTGCAAAGGAGGCAAAAATCAGACATGGAACAAAGGGATAACTCCTTGAAGAAGATGGAACGGATGGCACAGGTAGATTGCAAGGCACAGCACAGTGCTGTGCACATCAGCTAGAAGAGCACAGAAACAAGAAAATTGATCCATGCCCAGAGAATGGAACAGCAAAGAGCCTGGTCTCTAGGGCACAGCATATTTGTGGCTGTTAGCAGAGAGGATAGCTGTCATGGGTGATGGTGCTCAAGTGAAAATGAGACCCAGAGCATCAGAAGCCCAACAGACACAAGGAAACTATTCATGGATGTGAGTTTGATGTGGGAGTACCCTCTGTGTGCTGTAATTATCATTAATGAATAAAGAAACTGCCTTGGCCTGTTGATAGGGCAGAACTTAGGTAGGCGGGGAAGATGGAACTGAATTCTGGGAGGGAGAAAGCAGAGTTAGAGAGAAGCCATGGATTCTCCCCCTGAGAAGATGCCAGTTAGAATCTTTGTCGGTAAGCCACTGCCACATGGCATTATACAAATTAATAGAAATGGGTTAAATTAATATAAGAGTTAGCCAACAAGAAGCTAGAGCTAATGGGCCAAACAGTGTTTTAATTAATATAATTTCTGTGTGATTATTGCAGTTCTGGGTGGCTGGGATGAACAAGTGGGCCCTCCTCTTACGTGAGTTTGTTTCGTAAACAAAACTGGGTTCCTGAATCTTGTGGGAGTCTGAAAGGTCTAGAATGTGGAGCCTTTATTCCCTTGTACTTAGTGATTGCTGGAGAGTGGATACCCCTAGACAGAACGGCCATTCTCCAATCTTACCAATCCTCAACATTTCCTACAGTGGCCCTTTAACAGTTTGTCCCTTGGGATGCCCCTTCTGTCATCTTCTGGACCTTCATGGTTTATGTGGATGGACAGCCACTAGGCCTGTATTGAGGAATTTATCATAAGAGTTGAAAAGTCTCTGGGCTGCAGATGCCAAGTCCAGAGAAGAAATATTGAATGAGCACTTACATGGCGGAAGAACCTGAAGAGACAAAATCCAGTGCCTAGAAAGAAGCATGCGTTGGGAGGCATCGTAGAGCTCCAATTACTGAAGATGATGAAGGTAAGAAGGATGAGGGAAGGGTGGAGCCAAAATAAATTCTAGGATGTCCAGGTGAAGGTTCAGGGCAGAAGGTGGAACTGTGCAGGGAGATAGGCAGAGGGCAGAGCTGGGCTCAGGGAGAACAGGGGTGCTATGCCCAGCTCTGTGTTTGAGGTACTTGGGCATGTACAACTTATGATAAATGCTTGGGTGCACTAGCCCAAACCCAGGCTTTGGCATGCTAGGGAATCAGTCACAGGTCTGGGATTCCCTGGCAGTGGGTAGTCAGCGAGGATTCTGCTTAAGATGAAATGAATGGAGCTGAGCTTCCTCCTTGCTCCTGCAAGCTCAGCTCCCAACCCCAGAAACCAAATGTGGTGTGGGAGGTCCTTCTGTCTGTGTTGCTTTTATTGGTTAATGACTAAAGAACTGGTTTCGACCTATAGCAGGACAGAACTTAGCTAGGCAGGGAAGGGCGGAGTCAGAGAGAAGCCATGGAGCCTCTGCCTGAGATAGATGCTGGGAACAATACCCAGTAAGCCATTGCCATGTGGCGATACACAGATTAATAGAAATGGGTTAAATTAATATAAAAGTTATCCAGTAAGAAGCTAGACTGATGGGCCAAGCAGTGATTTAATTAACACAGTTTTTGTGTGATTATTTCAGGACTAAGCTAGCCAGGTGACCAGGAACCAACAAGCGGCTTCCTCCAACACAAATGTGACTTTTATTGGGAGGATCTCTGTTGTAAACTAAATGTCTGTGTCACCCCCAAGTCCATACCTTAAAATTCTACCCACCTCCATGGTGATGCTATCTTTATAAAGGGGAGACTTTGAGGAGGTGGTTAGGCCATGAGGGAGTGAGCCCTTATAAATAAGATTAGCACCCTTACAATGAAACAACAGGGGCTGGAAAGATGGCTCCACCAGTAAATGTGTTTGCTGCCAAGCTTGATGATCTGAGTTCAAGCCCAGACCTCGTGGTGAAAGAAGAGAAACAACTCTCGCAAGTTGTCCACTGACATCCACATGTGCACTGTGTTGTGTGTGCACATACCTCCCTGACACCTGCCCCAACTTCCCCTGCCAAATAAATATGTGTAACAAAAAAATTTTAAAGAAGCAAAACATACTTTAAAATAAATGAATAAAAGAAACACCATAAAGCTGGGCATGGTGGCACGCATTTCTGAGCTTGGCATCCGAGAGGCTGAGGCAGAAGGATGGTGAGTTTGAGACCAGCTAGGTCTACAAATCAAGACCTTATCTGAGACATACAAATGTAACAGCAAGAGACACCAAGTGTTCCAAAGCTGTTCTACCATTAGAGGACATAGCAAGAAGATGTTGACTACTTGCTCCATCGACCTTGCCCTTGAATACAGGCTCTTAGACCTGTGGGAAACAGTAATACTGGCTAAGTCCCTGGTCTGTGGTGCTTTTGTTTTAGCATCTCAGACTAAGTTTTCTGTTGACTCATCCATCACCTGAAGAATATGTTCCTGAAAAGCCAGAGAAACTGCTAGCACGACTCAGTCGTGGAGAGGCAGTAGGAGTGGGCCAGGCAGGCCAGGCAGGCCAGGCTGCGTCTTTCTGCCTGAGTCACATGGAATGTATTTCGTGTCTTGTTACTCTGAAACGGCTCTGAGGGACAGCAGAGTGGGTGGAGGCTGAGTCATGTGAGCCACTTCCGCAGATGGTATAGGGTTGTGAGTCACACCACGGCTCCGGTGCTTAATCAGAAGCAGCTTAGAAATGCACAGAGACCTTGTCCACAGACAGGCGCAGGGTGTCAATCCTGCTGACAGCTGGCCCTTAAACAGTGGCAGATGGGACTGTTATTGGATGGGGGAATTTACAGTTCAGACGCCCACCTATATTTCCTCACCAGGTCTCAGGTTCTAATATCTTTATGTGTGTGGCTATCAGTAATGGGTTGCATCTGCCCCCAGCCTGGGCATGAGGGCCTTTGCTCATCATTTTCTCCTTGGTGTTAAGTCCATTTGAAATGAGCAAGTGAATGAGTCGCTCCACTTGGGACCAAAGTTTAATGCAATCTGCAAGTGTGTGTGTAATCTCAATATACATCGATGTATACATATTCTATTTTTTATGTAGAATAATTGGAAGAATGAGGATATGTAATACATTAATAACAGAGTTTGCTCCCTGAAGATGCAGATGGAGAACAAGAGTCTGGAATGACAGTTCTTATCATCTTCCTTGGCTCTGTTCCTCTTACCCATATATATTTTCATTTTCTAAGTAGCCCAGCCTGTCTTCAAACTCACTCTGTAGCCAAGGATGACTTTGAACATCTGATTCTTCTTCCTGTCTTTCCCACCTGAGTGCTGGAATTATAGGCTTGGACCAGCATGCCCACTTTGTGCAATGCTGGGGACTGAATTCAGGATGTCACACATGCTAGGCATGTGCTCTTCTACCGAGTGATACCCCAAGCTCCCATCCTGCTCACCCATCTACTCAGGAATGCAGAGAACACAGTTTGTAACTATCTCTGCAGGCTTGATTTTGCACCCCGTATGCATGTTCTCTGTTGAGTGGATCCATACTTAGGTTTGAAGGTGTTGTTTGGCCCATCTCTTGGGTGCCGCGTCGTATTTTAGATCAGCAGTATCTGTAGTACAGCCAGGGGGATGGAGCATGTAGAAGCAGAGAGGGGTGGGGTGGTGGCAGAATTGAGCATGTGCTGAAAGAGAGTCCCCATGATTGGCAACTGCAGAGAAACCTAAACTAGGGGCGGACCAGAGTCCATTAGAGCCAGGACTGTGAGTGCAAGCCAGGCAGTCCTGGCCAGCAGGTTGAGATCCCCATAGTGAGGTGATTTTTTCCATTCGGTACACCAGTGATGGATGTTGATCTCACTGGCTGCGTAAACCCAGAGCCTCACTTTCCTGCCTTCTGCCCTCCTGAAGACCTAAGAGCAAACCATCAACTTCCCAGCCTTTGGCTAGGCAGGGCTCTAGGTACTCTGGAAGAGCTTCGACCTGGAGGTTAGAAAATTGGGGCACAGGCTTGTCTTTACGAGTTTATTGCCTTTGCATTCTGTTAACCTGAATTTGGTCCAATGCAGCTCCCATATGTAGATATGCTATAGAGAGTTCCTACATAGCAAACTGTAATCAAACCCAGGATGTAAACAAACAGCAACCTGACTTAAAAGTAAAAAACTTGTAATATATAACTGAGTCTCAGCTAGTCCCAAGAGCTAAGCATCAGCTAATCACAGGATGCTGACTAAGACAGTCTGCACCACGGAGGAGACCTGTCCTCCTCAGCTACAGGTTGCTTAGTTCTCATTGCTTAGTGTGGGGCTACGTAAGATGAGGTGGGGTTCTCAGCATGTCTGGTCAAGTGATAATGGAAATCACAAAATAATCCCACACCAGTTCAGAATTATGAATAATAAGGGAAAACTTACAGATCACTGTCCTAGATAACAGTCCTCTGAGTGAACAGGGACAGAGTCTAGCAACTGCAAGCAAGCAGGAGCCAGTAAAAGACCTCGCCCAAGTGGGCTGGTATCTTAAAAGATATTGGCTGAAGGAGCGGCATGTGCTCCCACAGCAGTCAAGCCCTGGCATCACAGAGGCACCATCTCTGTTCCTGGCCCCCATTATGCCTGCTCTTCTCTTTCATGGCTTCTACCTGGATCATGCCTGTGGGGCTTCTCAAGTTGGGAAGCTCTCGCTGCCTTACCTTTCCTCCATCCTCAGAGATAAAGGGCATTTGCTTTGTGTCTCCAAGGGCCTTAGCCTGAGTGGGTTTCTTGCCCGTCCCTTGTGGTAAGTAGGAAGCAAAACTATCCCCATGTTTCTCCACTATCAAACGACTGCAGGGCACTAAAATTTCACCCAAACTTTAGGTTTCCGGTCCTTTAGTCTTTTAACTCCAGAGTAGTGTTTTGCATCTGTTCTTGAGTGGCTGTGGATTACTTTACTTCAAGCCTGTTGACAGCCTTGGAGAATGCCATCATCTGCCTTCCCCAGCCTCTCTCGGAAGCTTCCAGGGGGAGGTAATGAGAAAGGGCTTACAAGTAAGTCCTTCAAGATTTGGCAAGAGAAACTCTGCAGAGTTAAATAGAGTAATTTCTCTACTTTCCAGTTATACTTGCACATGTGTGTGCATTAAACAGATGTCAACCCATAACGCATGCCACAGATTCGAGCTGAATCACAGATCTTAAAATTATCAAACATCTAGAAGAAAACACAGAGAGGAGAAAACTCAAGTATAGTTGGATGAGGCAAGGATCTTAAAATACATGATATTGAAAGCACAGTCCCTAAAATTAATCATTGATAAATTTGACACTAAAATGAAAACCTCTGTCTTTCAAGAGACACCATTCAGGAATGAGAGGATACCCCACATGAGAGAAGGAGACAGAACATATGCATTGCAGAGATGATAAAGGACTTGTATACAGAATGCAGAGATTATTCAAAAACACAACAGTAAGAAAACAAGCAGCAAAGTGACGACAAAAACTGTAAGTGCAAATAATCAAGCTTAATCAAACCTTACGAAACTGGGAGGCAAGCACAGGCAAAGAAATTTATCGTAAAAATCACTAGGCACCTGCCAATTATTAACAAGATGCAACTATGCCTCTATTAGAAATGCTATCATGGTGATCATTCCAAGCTATGGTGAAAACATGAGATAAGAAGGACCCCTTACAGGCTGTGGGGATAAATGTAAAATAGTGCAACTGTTTTGGAAACTCGTTTGACGGTTTCTTAAAGTGCTAAGCGTACATTCAAGTGACTTAACCACTGTGACCCAAGACATATATTCAAGCAGATGAAAGCATGTCTGTGACAAAGACAGGTACACAAACATGATTAACAGTTTTATCTGTAACAATTGTCCCTCAACAGGAGAATGGACAACCGAGGTGAAGCATGCTCATACAAGGTGAAGCATAAGGTGAAGCATGGCCATGCAAGGTGAAGCATGGCCATGCAAGGTGAAGCATGGTGATGCAATGTGAAGCATGCTCATACAAGGTGAAGCATGGTGATGCAAGGTGAAGCATGGCCATGCAAGGTGAAGTGTGGCCACTCAAGGTGAAGCATGGCCATGCAAGATGAAGCACAGCCATGCAAGGTGAAGCATGGCATTCTACTGAGTAACAGAAAGGAGTCAACATGTGCATATCTCAAAATAACTGCTCTGGGTGGAGAAAGCTTATCAGTATAGAATGCGCCTTTCATTGTTACATTTGTAGACTGAGGGAGGAGAGTCATCTGTTTTGTGTTGATTTCATTGGTTAAATAAAGAAACTGCCTTGGCCCTTTAATAGGACAGAAACTTAGGTAGGCGGAGTAGACAGAACAGAATGCTGGGAGAAAGAAGCCGAGTCAGTGAGTCGCCATGATTCTCCCACTCCAGGCAGATGCAGGTTAAGATCTTTCCTGGTAAGCCAGCTTCTGGACTACACAGAATAATAGAAATGGGTTAGATCAATATGTAAGAGCTAGCCAATAAGAGGCTGGAACTAATGGGCCAGGCAGTGTTCAAAAGAATACAGTTTCCGTGTAATTATTTCGGGTAAAGCTAGCCTTGTGGGTGGCCGGGTGTCAGGAACATAGCCCTGCCGCACCTATTTCAACAATAGACACTCCTAGAAAATGTCACTTAGTTTTAGTGATGGAAGTCAGACCTGTGCTCGCACATGCTAGGTAAGTGGGTGTGACCACGCCCAGCTCCTCAGGCCCCAAGTTAGAAGTTCCATCACTAAACAAGTGGAGATGTCTGATTCGTCTACAGACCACTGACGTTTTCATACACATGTGCCACGTGCTCTGCTCGTTGTGAAAATATTTTATAGATGTGGACTATTGCTGAGGCAGAAATTTAATATTTGTACTAGAAAACTGGGGAGAACAAAGGTTAATGAACTAATGTCTAACTTACAAAAGAGACAAGGGAGACTAGAGAACATCACACTGTAGAGCAGAGGGAGAGACCAGAGCACAGGGAACATGAGAGGGTACTTAACAGCACCAGCAGGGGAAATAACCAATTATGTTCACATCTCAGTCAAGGAGTGAAATGGAAAATTTCCTACCAAGATTTGTCAAGGAAAAAAAGGCGAGACCACAAATAAGATTAGAAAAAACACGGACTTTAAGAAGACAAGTATGGCAGGGCGGTGGTGGCGCACGCCTTTAATCCCAGCACTCGGGAGGCAGAGGCAGGCGGATCTCTGTGAGCTCGAGACCAGCCTGGTCTACAGAGCTAGTTCCAGGACAGGCTCCAAAGCCACAGAGAAACCCTGTCTCGGAAAAACAAAAAAAAAAAAAAAAAGACAAGTATGGACAAATGTATGTGAATAAGTTTAAAAAATTAAGATAAAATAGACAACAACTCAGGGACAATAGAAATAAAATACTGTTTAAGGATACATATAAAACTCATATTTTAATAAATTCATCACCTAATAAATTAGAAAAAAATTATCATCCAATGACTTAATAGGTTAGTCAGACTCTACCCCCCCCTTAGAAATTCCATAACAAGATATGCCTCTTAAAAATATGAATTCTCGTCTGGTGTGATGGTGCATACCTTTAATCCAGCACCCAGGAGGTAGAATGAGGTGGATCTCTGTCTCAACAATATCAAAATAAAAATAAATGATGCCAAAATAAAATAAACAGAGTACAACAGTCTTAAACAAAGTATTAAAGAAATGTATTCATGTGTAAGAGAAATCTCTCACAACCGAATTCAGACCACAACTGTAAAGATGAATTACAATTGGAGAATTAACGTGACTCACTGCAGGAGCAAATGAAACAAAGTTATTTCTGTTAGATGCAGAGAACGAACTTGCTATGACTCAGCCCCATTCACAATCAAAATGATTGGCTACCTAGAGTTAGAAGGAACCGTCCTTAAACTAACAAATGGCATTCGTGCCCAGCTCTAGCCAACTTCAGCCTTAATGAAGAACTAGCAGACGAATTCCTATTATAATCAGAGCTGCGCTGAGAGCGGCAGGTCCTGGCCAGGGCAGCAAGACAAGAAAACTAAACATAAGGACAGAGTGGATGGAAGGAGAATGGAAGGAAAAAGGAAGGAGAAATCCTTGCCTTTGGGATAACACAACCCTGTGATAGAATCTGACAATACAGCTTATCAGATATTAAAGGGTTTTCTTAGTTTGAAAGCAACACATGGGTGTATATGCAATATTTACATATGGTTTTATTCACTGGCAGCGCCGAGTAGAAGAGATATTGTTTGGAAGGAGCTACCCCTTACCAAGTATTTTATTACTCATGCCACAACAATTGCTGCATCAAACCTCGGCCAGTGAAATTCCTTTTGTTCATGTCCAAGCTCAACATGGTTCCAATTGTGGCAGAGTCATAAATCCGGTCCTCTCTCCTCTCCCATCTTGTGGCTCCACCTTCCCCTAAGCATCTCGGAGTCCCCACATTCAGCAGGCACACAGGGAGGGGCCTGGGAGCAGAGAAACCTATGTTGGTTTCTCTACTCACTCTTGCTGGGACCATGGCGACACTTAGACACCAGGACAATTGAGATCTCTACCCCTAGCTGAGCTGCTCTTTTTAGTGCACTTCACACGGTGGAAGAGGCTTGTAGACTTGTGCTGGCTGGTGAACCACTGTCCCTTACAAACTTTATGCACAGAGGGATTGTTTCTTTGGGGGTCAGGGGAACAGGATCTTGCTCAGGCTGACCAGGTACTATTACATAGCCCAAGCTGGTCTACTACTTCAGGCAATCCCTCTGCCTCACCTCCTGAGTGCTGCATCACCACATCTGTCAAAACAGAAAATATTTAACTTTATTGATTAATTTAATTTAATTGGCAATAAATCTAACAAAGATAATACAAAGTATACATGTATGTATAATAAACGACTTTCTTGGTGGGCTGGGCATGGTGGTACAAGCCTGTAGTTGTGCGTGGATCAGGAATTGAAGATCATCTTTGGCTGCAACGGAGTTTGAGGCGTGTCCGGATTGCAGAAGTCCCTTTCACAAACAAACAAACAAACAACCCCCCCCAAACAAAAACAACAACAAAAACCCCACCAAACCAGTTCACACCAGAGGAAGCCAAACAACAGCAGTAACAACAAAACTGTTTTTAGGAGCTAGCGACAAAGATCAGTGTTGTAGTAACTGCTGGCTTACACAATGGACTTGATCTCCCATCATCATATTAAAAAAAAGAAAGTTATTGAAAGGCATAGAAGAAGAAGAAGAAGAAGAAGAAGAAGAGATAAGCCACAGGTGGGAAAATGAAACTACCAACAGCGTTCACCGACAATCCCTTAATTGTCCATATTTCCTGTGGAATTCTAATTGAAACCGCCTTCTTTCTATGGAACCTGAGAAGCCAGTAGTAGGATCCAGCTGGATGACCCCAGGAGGAATGCCTGCAGGTGACTGGAAGATGGATGGCCGGAGTTCTGGCCGGACACCAAGACTTGCAAAAGCAGAGTAATTGCAGAATTCCTGATGGCACAGGGACACGCACATAGTCACGTGGACATGTCGTATTTCAGAGGTGTCATTGCAAGTCACTGTGAAAGGACAGATATTTTGGTTATTTGAATGGAGAAAAATGAAATTCATTTTCCGCCCCGTTAAAAGGTAATTTTTAGATGAATTAAAAATCCTAATATAAAAAAACCCAGGACTTATAAATGTGCCAGGAGATTATCTATATTACATTGAGACAGGAAATAATTTTAAAATGATTTTAGATTTATTTTTATTTTATGTGTACGAGTGTTTTCTTGCATGTGTGTATGTGTACCATGTCCTTGTCTGGTGCCCAGGGAGGTGATGGAGGACTCTAGATTCCCCGAAACTGAAATTCAGAGCTTTGTGAATTACCATGTGTTGGTGGGAACCAGACCTGGGTTAAGAGCACTAAGTGCTCTTACCTGCTCTTCAGCCCCAGGAAAGGAAAATTTTAAGCAAGGCCCAGAGAGCCCAAATTTCAGAGAGTGACTAAGAATTTTGACAATATTCAAACTTAACATTTACTTTGCCTGAAAAACTCAAAAGCAAAGCAAAACACATACCACATATTGAGGGAAAAAAATTACTTAACCCATAACCCCTGCCTAAAAGAACCACTATCCAGAATACAGAGGAAAAGACATGCCACAATTGAACAAAAGATGAACAGAAGGGAACCCGATTGGAGAAATGTCCTCTTTCTGTTCACCAAAAAGGCAAAACAAGAGCACTGGGGGAGGGTCTTCACACTGATCAGCAAAAAACGTCTAATCCAACCCTCCCAAGTGGGTGAGGACTTTAAAGGATTGCTTCCAGCACAGCGGGGAAGGCACAGGTGAATACCAATTATGTTTATACAGTCCCACAAAACCGGACTTCTACACGTTCCTTGCCTAGCAATTTCCACTGTCAAGTAGGGAGCCCCAAGAAACTGGACACAAAGAGAGAGGAGCAAGGAAGTTCCCAGACAAACCTGGAACCACCCCAGTGTTCACCAGCAGGGAAATGGATGAACTAGCTGCAACTCTTTTGTGGTACCTGCATCCATGGGAGTTAAAGCCAATTGTCTAGCCTGTTTATCAACGCGGAGGAGCCCTATAAACATGATGCTGAATGCAAGAAACTCTTAATTTTTATTTTTCCGATAGCTATGTCTTCCCCAGCAATAAGGGTATAAATGGTGCTGGCACACTTTATCAACAAAGACCGGATGGTTATATGTGAAGTGGTTCAGGTCACATACAACCTCTGTCGTCTACCTCTGTCTCTCTCATCTTTCTGCCTCCTTTCTTCCTCCTCCCCCCCCCTTTTAATATATACAAACCTTCCTACAGAGGCACTTCCTACAGTGCCTCTCCATGTTATCGTGGGCATTTTTCTTTGCTCCCAGCCCCCATCATTCTGTTCAGTATTTTAGATTCAGCTCTGTTCATTTCAAGCTTCCCACCAAAGCTGAATCCCAAGCTCGTCTCCTCTCCCTGTGTGGACCTGGCTGTGACAGTGACAGGCTTGTTGAAAGGGTGGCGAGGATCTGCTCAGATGCAGTCCGCCACTGCATCTGTCACTTCCTCTTTGCACTTCAAGTCTTGCTCCCCTCTTCAGGCTCCGAATGAGCATGGCTTATTCTCCGTCCTACTCATCAAGGCCTTGGGAGGGCAAGGAACTTCTGAGTTTAGTCCCTTCTGGGTGGGGATAAAAGGTTGTCCCTGGCCTCATTTTGGGTCAGAGAGGCTTTGGCCAGTGATGGTGGTACTGATGATATGGTGTCTCCAAACAGTTGGTGCGGGAGGTTTTCTGGTGAGCCTTCTACTGCTACTGTGTAGCTGACTGAGTCCAAGCCCCGCTGAATCTCTCTCTCTCTCTCTCTCTCTCTCTCTCTCTCTCTCT
>NW_004949124.1:2326350-2336357 GCF_000317375.1 Microtus ochrogaster | reverse complement strand
TGTGTGTGTGTGTGTGTGTGTGTGTGTGTGTGTGTGTGTATGACCTCAACCCCACTTAGAGCTGGGCATGCCAACACTTGTCACATGACTCCTGTCCCCCACTGACCTTAGTGCTTTGGTCGCATAGATCCCAAACCTTCTTAGAGTGTTTGTATGGATTTTCTGAGGACAGGGCTGGGTTCTTTACCTTCCTCCAAGAATCATTTACCACAACTCTGTTGCCTGAGGTCTATGGGCAAACACCATGGCACCAGGCCTCTATGCTAGATAGACAATGATTCCCCCCACACACATCAAGGGAACTTGCCATGTGTCCTTTCCCTTCCCACCCTGGGGAAAGGCCTGCGTTACACCTCTTTTCTGAGGTCCCATGCCTGGGGTTTCTCTCCACTCTCTCCAGCAACAGCCCCAACAGTATTTTGTGTCTGTGGTTCAGTGAACATGTCCTAACTTCAAGTCACCAGCTTCCCTGTTATAGACCCTCTGGGAACAATGGAGTCCCAGAAAGTCCCCTGACTAGGCTGTAAGAATGGCTCCCCACTCTGTACCCACAACAAACCGCATCTTCCCAGGAGACCCTAACTCCCTGAGTTCCTGGACTCTTTCTTACATATAGCCAGTGGGAAGCAGGCTGTGCAGTGGGCATCAGTGAGAGCAGTTCTCTCAGAGGCTGTAGATGGGCTGGTCTAATCGGTCCTGCATGTGGGCTTCTGAACTCCCTGCAGCAGATTCCTCGTGCCATTTGCTCAACTTTGGCCAATGACTGCAACCCAGGGACACAAGGAAAAATCCCACGGGGCATCCTGTTTCAATGTCCAGTTCCTCATGAACTCATCCTCTGACCTTGGCTTCTGGAATTGTTATGTACGTCAGCAAAGAATAGGCCATCAGAATAATGCAGCAGAAGAGGAACCCCAACTTCAGCTCTTGACCTTGATGCCTAGTCTCTGGCAGCCAGCGCGTGAAGGTGAAATGAAACAACATTTGAAAGAGCTGGCACATTGTCTTTTCTAAGTATTTCAGAGTCTTGTCAATATTGGAAAAGCAGCATCTCCCCCTCTGGATCTCACTGCTTTGACCGAAGGATGGAGAAGTCCTACCCCACAGGCAGAATCTGAAGCTTGATGGAGATGGCTCGCAGCACAGGCAGCATAGGGCCTGGCACATAGCAAAGCTGTTCTTTTCCGTCCTTGCAGCGGCTTCCCCTGAGTGGCCACACCTGACGGTCGCAGGGTCTGTCAACAGTGGGTGGGAGCCTCCATCCCCGGAAGGAACTGTGCAAGGCAGAGCAGAGCTAGGGATGGAGTCGGTGGAGCAAGGACCACTTAAGCCTAAAGAAGGCACCAACGGTCTATAGTGCCTTCCCTGCTTGCAGGGCAAGTCCAGGGCAGGGAGTCCCAGAGCTTGCCTCCTGTGCTGAACCTTTGAACAAGATCACCAAGGGACCGAGGTGCTCAGCTACTGCTGCGTCACAAGAGAGTTGGGTCCGGTGATGCCAAGTGGCTGGGGACCCCTGCCGGATCCCACCTGACATCTGATGTCTGCTCTCCTCTTGCTCATTGCAGTTTCTCTCACTCTCATCCACCTTTCACAGTGATGATACTTTTTTCTTCATGGCCACAAAGATGACAAGGTTTTTGTCATCCTGTGACACAGCCTGGCCTATTCATGTCTTCCTATGTGTTTCTCCACCCTGCCTGGCCAATGGTGATGATGTGGCATCTCCTTGGAAACAGATGTTGATCCCACAGTTGCTTAGCGATGTGCTGCAGAATGATGTAATCCAAGCTCTGGTTTCCTGATGGGGAGGGGGGATTGACATCCTTTGATGTGTCTGTACTACTGGGGCCCTTGCCTCGGCCCTTTTTATATAAGAGCAAAAAGCAAAAGGAACTGGAATTTACCTACTTGGGAGGAATGACATCAGAAAGAGAGCAAAGTGTTAGGAGTCCGAGAACTGGGTTTGAAGCAGGGACAAGATGGGAAAGGTGACAATATTTCTCTACAGGATCACAGGATGGAGGTGCCATGGAAACTGTCCAGTGGGGAGGCTGAAGCCAAACATGAAGGCTCTGCATCTTCCTACTTCATTTTGACAGCTATGGTGGGGCAAGCACTGCTCCCCAGAGAGCCCCCACCATGTTTGGGAGGCCTGGGGTAAGGATTCAGATACAATATCTGAATATCGAGTACAAGGGCACTCGCCATTATAAAACAGGTCATCAGACTGTTAAAATTGTGGTAGCTGTAGTAGTATTCCCCTGAAACAGGTCTACATCACAATCCCCCAAACATGTAAGTGTATTTTTTTTTCCCGAATAAGGTTGCTGCTTGACTGCCTGTCAGCTGAAGAGGTTGTAGTCTGGATGAGGCAGGGTGAGCCATGTAATCGCGGGGTCCTGTTGTAGTTTGAATGTGTGTGTCCCCTAGTACACTCCATTGTTGAAAGCTTGTGGCAATCCTCGGAAATAGAAACTTTGTAGAAGAAGCAGGACCCGCTAGAGGGTTCTTATGTCCCTGGGGGTGCTGCCCTCGGGAGCGTGGGAGTCCTGGAGTGAAATCTCACTAGAACCAGTTATAGAAACCTGCACCCGATCTCTAAATTGTCAGCTTTGCTGTTTGGTGGTGTGGGTTTTTTTCCCCCTTACATACATGTTCCTGTCACCTACCATGACATTCCCACCAGAGCCATGGTGGTGCCATGCTTGGGGACCTCCAGAACTGTGAACTCGACCATCCTCTTTGCTTATAAAGTCCATTACAGTAACAAAAGAAACAGATGTAGAGTCTTTCAAGTGAGAGCTATATGTTGAAGAGAACGGTACAGCGATGAGAGTGGAGAGAGACGAGATACTCCCCTAGCTTTGAAGATGGAAGGAGCCATTTGAGAAGGAACATAGCATGCCACTAGAAGATGGGAGAGTTAAGGAAATGGATTCTACCCCCAGGGTGTCCAGACAAAAATGTACCCTGCAGGACATCCAGGCCGGCTTCTGGCCAAGGAATTCTAAGGCAATAAATAAATTTGTGCTATTTTATTCTTTATTTTTTTTTAAACAGAGAGTTGTTTCTTCCAAACAAAATAGTCATTCTCTACTGAGGTTCCAGAATAGCTGCAATCCACAGGAAGAGATAGCTCTTCGGGCCTCTGCTTGAAACCGATAGCTACAGTGTAACTTCTAGTGTTCAGTTAAAGCCATTCATTATTTTATTTTACTAAGAGATTATGGTGTCTTGTTAAGCCTGAAATGTGGCAATAATAATAAATGGCACAAGCCTGTGGGAAGCCCATGGTAGTGCCACCCAATGGCTGGCCATTGGAGGGGTCGTTCTGCCTGCCTCAGTCAGATCTGGCACCACCACCAAAGAAAACAAGACATGTTGCTACCCCATGTTCCACCTGCACTACAACCTTCAAAGAAAAGCTCAAATGGGACCAGCCCAGACTCTCCCCATGTCGACAAACTCAGCACTCCTATTAGCAGGAGACATGGTGGGAGAACTTTTCTGTGTCCCACAAGATGGCAGTTGGAGCCGTTTTGGACTTTGAAATGCCCTTACTTGTTGACCCCACCCCCAACCAACAGGGTGACCTTTGTCGACTCACAGAACTCTATAGTATCTAAGGATTCTGCAGGTCTGAGCACACTCTGCCTCCTCCAGGAAGCCTTTCTGTGGGGTGATGGTCTTTACCCTGTAGATATTTGTCACTTGTATTGGTTTAATAAAATTCTGATTGGCTAGTAGCCAGGCAGTAAATATAGGTGGGGTGACCAGAACAGGAGAATTCAGGGAAGAGTAAAGGCTCAATCTGCAGTCATAACTCAGATGCAGAGGAAGCAAAATGAGAATGCCTCACTGATAAAAGGGGCACAGGTGAGTGAGATGCTGGAAGGATATTGACCAAAGGCTACAAAGTTTATGTTCAGCGTAAATAATGACTTTTCAAGACCTCTTGAGTATTTTGATGACCAGATTTATTTCCACACTGCAAAAGAAATTTATATTAAATCTTTTCATTGCATAAAAATAAAAAAAAGGTACTAAGCCATGTGGCTAACACAGACAAGGATTATAGGTTAATTTAAGATGTGAAGAGTTAGTAAATAAGAAGCCTAAGCTATTGGCCAAGCAGTGTTGTAGTTAATATAGTTTCTGTGTAATTATTTTGGGTCTGAGAGGCCGGGGAACAAACAAGCAGCCTCTGCTTACACCTTTCTCAGCCAGTATTGCCCACATTCAGCCCTTTCTGGCTACAAAGCTTTTACACAGTAGTTTCTACTCAGTGTGGAGTGATATGTGAAGATAGTTTAATATATGCCCTTCTGTTCACAGACTGTTTCATGCCTCTAGGCCCCAAATTGGAGGTATACAGAGGCAAGCCCACTATCTCTGTTGGCCAGTGGTCATCAGCTGGTGGTGTGTTCACCAACCTGGAGGGCAGATTCCAACCACACTTGGAATAGCTTTGCTATCCACAGGCTTCCATTCCCTGCTAATTGCAATGGCATTTTTGGATTCATGCTTTTAAACTTCCCTTCGATTTCTTTCCTGGGACTGTTGGAGCATACATACACGGGCTCAGCCCTGTTGCAGCCCCTGGCACGCTCTGGCAACACAAGAAATTGAAAGTCCAGTGACTCAGGCTGGAGAGATGGTTTAGCATTAAGAGCAGTTGATGCTCTTCCAGAGGACCTGAGTTCCATTTCTATCACCCATGTTGGGTGTCTTATGGCTGCCAGTCACTCCAGCTCTAGGAGAGCTGATGTGACTTCCTGACCTTTGCTGGCATCCACACACATGTGGCCACACGTGCTCCCCAAATACGTAATTAAAAAATAAGTATTTAAGGTATGTGCATGTATTCCCATACATGTATCTTTTTAAGTCGTAAAAATAAATCTTTAAAGTTCAGTGGTTCAGGGAATTTGACCTTGAGTAGGCCCATCTGGAGCCTCATCTGATCTCAATCTGGGGGTCTGTTAAAAGCTTTACTCTAAAGGCTATACCTGCTCTTAGCTGCTGGTCTAGTGGCTACGCAAAACCTCTGGACTTTGAGAGCCTGCTGAGCTCACTGCCTTTCTGGACTCTCTCTTCTTAGTGACCCTTATGTGACTGACATCCCTTTTCCAGAGACACCTACTGATCTACCTGCCTTTGGTCAAGACGTCCACTCAACATGCCTTGAGAAGGATTCCTCTGTACCTTTTGTATTTCCTCCTTGACTGATATCTCATCCAAGTTCAAAGACATGTTTATCCTCCAGCTGCCTCTTCACACGGGTTCTCAGTCTCCCTCTGAATCATCCCTATTGATCAGGTACTGAGACCTCGAATTGAGCCAGTCACGAAATTGAACATTCCCTTTAGGAAATAGTACATTCCCTTTAGGAAATAGTGTCTGTGAGTGTCCTCCCACTGTGAGAGGCTGCATGAATCTGCCGTTTCTGGAACCACGTTCCAATCCCCTCTGGCCTCCCAAGCATAGAGAAAGACCCCATGTTTGTCCTCATGCAAATAAGTCTGCAGACCCTTCCCAGGTCTTCCACTCCGCTCCATGTTCTGAGCAGAGTTTTGAAGAGTATTGAGATGTGGTGTGCAAAAAGAAAACAACAAAGTACGGTGGCCTGCAGGGATGGCAAGCGCCTGCCAACTGAAAGATGCACACATCCCAAGAGCACCATAACCAACAAACAGTTTCCATTTCTAACCTACTCAGGGCGTCACTGGTTGGGGACCACTTGCTAATTCATTCATGGCATTCCTGGGGACCAAGCATCGCCACCATCTGGGAATTGGAAAAGATGGGGGTAAATGGTTGGGCCATCTCCCTGTGTCCAGAGACAGATCTTCATGCTGGCCAGACTGTTGCTGAAGCATTGTCCATATAGAATGTCATGATGCTGTTGGGGAAGTTTGCTGCAGTCTGGAATCTTCTAAGTAACTTGGCACAAGACCCTGCGTATACACACTATGCATCACCTTTTATATTAAATTGTACCTTGTCACATTCTAGAGAGAGATTTTCTGTTTGTCTGCCCAAAGGGTGGCATCAATTATAGATTATAAATAATTTCTTTTCCAAGTATCAAGACTTTCCCTTTTCCTTAGGAATATATTTCCTAATTTTAATGCTGCTTTGTGTGAGGCAAGGTCTTAAGTAGGATAAAGCTTCCCTGGTTTGCCTTTATGGCTTCCCTTCCAACAACTTGTCATATTTCAATGACCGTTCTTTTTTTTTATATAATTTTTTTTAATTTGTTTTACATCCTGACCATAGTTCCCTCCCCCTCACCTCCCTCTGCTCATCCTATTCACTCTTCCTTGTCTATGTTCAGAAATGGCCAGGCCTCCCATGGACACCAACAAAGCATGACACATCAATTTGAGGTAGGACCAAGCTGACTTCTTCTGCATCAAGACTGGGTGAGGCAACCCAGCATAGGGAATCAGTTCTCAAAAGCCAGCTCAAGCACCAGGGACAGGTCCTGATCTCACTGCTGGGAACCCCACAAACAGTTCAAGAGACACAACTGAATAACCCCTATTCTTAAAGAATGTTGTTCCATGATCTCTTTGGTTTAAGGATGATTTGGGGAGGTTGAAGAACACATTTTCTCCAAGTTAAATCTGGACTGTACCAGTCTCCACCTCAGTACCCTTTCTAACATGCAGACTGCCAGCTCTGCACCCCCCCCCCCGGATGAATATTCTAGTGAGGCAGGGGACCTGGAATCTGTGCTTCCCATAAGGTAGTCAGGAATGGTTGTGCACTGTGGAGTCTAAGAACCACCACCCAGGGGGAAGAGCAAGGGACACAGCCTGTCCCCATTCCCCACACGGCTGCCTCTTCCTATCCATCTCAGTTTACAGGTCAGTACTACAAGAATGGATGCTGGCTTTGGGTCTCTTGTGGTAGCTGTATGTTATGTGGGTTTTAATCAGTTTCATGCCACACAGAAGTTTGGTGGCCCTTCTGAAGGTGAGCTGCACTATCAGAGTTGTATTCCATGGGAATGAGATATGACTAAGAAGACAAAATAATTGAAAAAACAAAAACAAAAACAATGGGTGCTTGGGAAATAGATGCTTTCTCAGTTTTACACACACACACACACACACACACACACACACATCATAAAATATGATGACATTTCCATTACATGCTGGGAACACCAAATAAAGCCTCCTAAGTCCTAAGGTTATATACAAAATGCTGGTCTGCAGGGCCCAGCTTCCCCAGGCCTGATCTGTCACCGGGGTCACAGTGACGCAAATGGTACTCAATCTAGCACCAGGAGCCTGCTGGCTGGAAGCCCCTAGATTCTGCCGCAGCTCCAGCAGGAAACACTTTGTAGGCACACGGAGGAGGAGAAACACCAGTTACCTAACAACTGATTTAAGGTAGGGAAAGGAGAGGGCTCCGGAGTTCCTGCAAGAGACTTGGACTCGCTCACTCCTTTCATTCCAGTCCTGGCCAATCGCGTGACATCCCCTGTCCCCGCCCTATACCCAAAGGCCCATGGCTATAATATTTGCCCTCAGGTATGCAGGAGCGGTCTGTTTCCCACCTCATCTTCTACCTGAGGTGGGGACGTAAGCTGTGTGGCTCGTTCCAGGCTTGACTGGGCAGGGCATAGAGGAGAGTTTATTTTTGGCTCTTCCACCCCAGACCTAACTCAGTATTTCGAGTGTTTCTAAGGTGCTCCAACACTCATCTGTTCAGTTCCCACTCAGTTGCTGAGGGTGGGGCAGGCGTCTCCACTGCAGTTTGATCAAGATGGTGTGCCTACCTGTGAACATCCCGGCCACTAGGTGGCAGAGAAAACCACGCTGACTCCTCCACAGGCTCTGGTTTTGTTCTGATCCAACAAATGACCACGTTGCTTAGCTCCCTAGAACTTGTACCCCACAATCCATATGCAAGTCTTTAAAGGTAGCAAGGGGATAGAGCCGAGAGACAATCTCGCTTTAAACCCAAATGGATTAGGTTTTGTGTTTATTCTAAAGAGGGCCTCTTTAGAGTTGAAAAAAAGAAAGAAAACTACTTTTTGTTGTTGTTGCAAATTTTACAGAAAACACAGACTACATAATTAAGGGACTCTGAAGTTTGGATTTCAGTGCTGTACCCTAAAATGTGCCTCAGCTTGTTAGGGACAGTGGGTCACTGGTCCCTTCTGCTTGTGTCTTGCCTGGCACATACATATGCAAAACAGCTCCCTCTCCTTGCATCTGAAGACAACAGTCATCCTGCGGCCCTGGAGGCCCTTTATAAATGTCAGGCTAATTATTAGATGATTAGATAATAGCTACAGTGTGGACCATCTGGGTGAGACATGCTACTGCTACCAAAATACGCGGAAGATGCCAAGTATCATGTTTGAAAAGATGGAGAAGCCCGGAAGAGGAAAGGGTGCTGGTGGGTGGTCTCTGTTAGGGAGGCAGATTCCTGAGAGGGGAGGGATGGAGGTGGGCAAGGCTCTTCCCCAGAAAGCAGCAGCTGAACATGTCAGTAAGCACTTCTTAGTTCTTTAATTTAATATTCAAAGCAACTTTATCAGGACTACTTTGTAATTAGCAGATAAACACCGAGGCAGAAATGCCTCACTAATGGGAGGGGCTGTTCCCTGCTTTTAAACCTAGACCCTTTTGGTTCCTGTTTCCTATTCCTAACTGCCAGGAAGCCTGTTTGTCTTGGGATTTTTTAAAAAACAGTACATGAGAGGGCTCATAAGAGCGTCATGGATGAACTCACTCAGCCTCACCTCAGATGGGACCAGTGTGAGCTTGCTGCTGTATCAAGCCCTTGAGTCTTGTGTTACATTTCTTGGACTCAAGACCTCCACATAAGCCTCCTCTTGAATTTCCTGGTCTCCAAGTCTATTCTCAGAATGACTTTAAGGTACCAATGGGGTGTTGCATTTAATCCGGCCCTGCACCAAGCAGATGTTATATTTAACCTGGCCCCGCACCAAGCAGATGTTGCATTTGACTCTGCTCTGCACCAGTATTGGGGTTGCTTCCAGTCCTGGAAGGTGCCTCCAAGACTTTTTATTGCCATCCCGTGGGCCCTATGCAAAATACTTGGGCAGAGACTCTGGAGAGGAGCAGTGAACAATTTGTCGTCCACCTCGTCCCAGCCTCTGGAGTAAGACTGACTAGGATACACAAATCCACTAGCCATAAAAGCATCTGAAGCTTCTTCATCTGAGGCCAGACATGCCCCTCAGCTTGGAGCTGCTCCAGGCTTATCCCGAGATCTAGACCTGAAGTTGGAAGACCAACACCTTCCACTTCAGGGACTGGGCAGGGGGTTCACAGCCACACTGTTGTGACATGTGTGGTACTGGGGAAAAACAAGGCGTGCATGCAGCCAACTCCTCTGAGACTCTGAGGAAAAGCAAGCACTCTGGTTTCTTCTCTGAGGGGCCTTCTATGATGCTGAGTTCCGAGGTTTCAGAAACTGTTACCTGATTTTATTAGGCACCAGCTATGTTCCGTGTACTTCCCACTATCCTGGAACAAAATCCTTAGTCATTTGTACCATGGTGAACCGGTGGGGAGAAAATGAGGCCAGACATCTTTCCAACTGTGTTTGTCGATTTAACCCTCATTGTTCCGTTCCCTCCACCATGATCCATCACTGTGCTCAGCCCAGGCAGTGTGGTACAGCCACAGCTTCTGAAGGGACACAGGACTCAGGTTCCTGGGCTCACTTGTGGAGGAATTGGCTTCTGCCCCAGAGAAGTGTGGGGCTAGAACGTTTCCATCAAAGGCGACCTGGGAGAGCAGTTCCAATGTGGGAGCAGTAGATGGAATGACTTGATGTTCAGCATTCCTAAAAAAAAAATAACATGGAATTTGTGTCCCCACACAGAGTGCTGCGTGTTCCACTCACAGTCCTGCCTAGAGGTTTTCAGAAGGGTGAGCAGTGTCCAATTGCAACATCTGAGAGTGAGAACCATCTATCAACACTGCGCATGCTATTTCAGCCCGGTATCTTTTTTT
>NW_004949124.1:2322471-2325770 GCF_000317375.1 Microtus ochrogaster | reverse complement strand
AGTACATCCCATGTTCCTCTTTTTGGGTCTGGCTTACCTCACTCAGGATAGTGTTTTCTATTTCCATCCATTTGCATGCAAAATTCAAGAAGTCCTTGTTTTTTACTGCTGAGTAGTACTCTAATATGTATATATTCTTTACTTTCTTCATCCATTCTTCCATTGAAGGGCATCTAGGTTGTTTCCAGGTTCTGGCTATTACAAACAATGCTGCTATGAACGTAGTAGAGCATATACTTTTGTTGTATGATAAGGCCTCTCTTGGGTATATTTTCAAGAGTAGTATTTCAGCCCGGTATCTTGAGTCACTACTTGGAAGCAAGCAAAAGGGTTGGACCTTGGTGACCCCAGAGGCACTCAAAACATGCAAGGGCAGGAACGACCTGTCCATGCATTCATGTAGTCTCTGGGCCAGGTATGGTGCTAGGCACACAGCAACATTCTAAGACCTCCCAATAGAGCACAGAGAGCACAGTCATCCTCATTTTACAAGTGGGTAAACCGAGGCACGGTAGGCCGAGTAATACTACACTAATGTCCACATCATCAACTCCAAAATGTGATTTCCTGAGTTTACATGGAGGAAAGAATGTTGTAGAGACAAGTGAAGGATTTTAAGCTGGGAAAAGCTGTGCATGGGTCCACTGTGCTGTGCATCGGGCCTTCTGAAAGGATAGTTGGGGTTTAGAATTAGGGAGAGATAGCCATGGAAACTGTCGTATCAGGGATGCAGGATTGAGGGGGAGGAGCATGAGCAGCTTCTCGATGCTGGAAAAGGCAAGGATACAGAGCCTTGAAGCCAGAAGACTTATGGTTTTAACTTAGTGAGGCTGCATTTGGTTTCTGACTTCAGAGCAATGAAGTGTGCTGTTTTAAGCCAATGGCAGTTTATGTCAGTCCCAACATCCAAAAATCTAATACTCAAGGCATGATGTCTCCCAAGGCCACAGAATTGGAGGGACAGAAATTGAAAGAGAACCCATGTCTTTCTGTTTCTAAAAAAAAAAAAAAAAAAAAGTTACGGACTGATACTTATATTCCTTGAAAACTCCTAAGTCCCAGTGTAGCCATACCTGGAAATAGGCCTTGCAGGAAGAGCTCACGTTAAAGACTAGGGCTAGATCTGATAGGACTAGCGCCCCCAGAAGAAAAGCTACCGGAATCTTTTCCTTCCTATACTGTGTGGACACAGCAAGAGGGTAGCAGTCTGCAAGCCAGGGAAGGAATTTGCTCTGGAAAGTGCTGGCATTTGACCTTGGGTTTCTAGCTTTTGGAACCGTGAGATAAATTCTTACTGCTCAAACCATTCAGTCTGTGATGTTTCATTATGGCAGCCTGAGCAAACAGATCCAGATGTTAAGAAACATCTCGTGAGAGTTCAGAACCTGAAGCCAAAGGTTTGATGGCCTGGTGGGGTAGGAAAGGTCCCCCCTCCCCCGCCAAATCCCAGCACACAGGAGGGGAAGTGCACACAAAGCCACAGCCAAGAAACTATTTACAGCTGGTAGCTACTGGGAGAAGTAGAATTATCTTCCTTCAACTGAATGACACTGGGTATGTCAGGGCAGGCTCCATGCTCAGGGTTGACCTTCTGCATTTTTTTTTTTTTTGTGGCTTTTCCTCTTACTTCCTCCCTTTGGGGTGGTTTGTGGAGAGTAAGAATATGAAGTTGAGTGGGTGGGGAGGTTCTGAAAAAGGAAAATAACAACAAAAAAGAAAGAAGGAAGGAGGGAAGGAAGGAAGGAAACAGAGAGGAAAGGAAAGACGGAGTCCAAGCCCCAGCTGGAGGGACAGATATTGAGCATAAGGGTGAGGCCCTGGAGAGCTGCTCTACCAGAAAGTCCCAGCCATGTCGCTCACAACTGCAGATGTCCCCGTTGCTTCCTCCTGGAGGACCCACACCTACTCCAAAGCTCCTGTTTCCAGGGGGACTAGGACCAGTGTTGCTCCCTGTGACTGAAGCTGGCTCAGACTCTTGTTGATGGCAGGTTAGGCAGCCATGCTGCTACTGGGAGTAGCTGGGGAGGAGGAGGCTTTCTTTGGCTAATGTCCCTGACCAGACTGTGTGATCATGGGTAACTTACTGAGTCACCCTAGTCCTCAGTCTCTCCATTCATAAAACATGCAATGACAACATCTCTTTCCTAGGGCTTTTGTCAGCATCAGAGAGGAAACTGCTAATCCTGACTTGATCTCCCAACCTCTAGCCCTGGCAGATGCTTCCTGAGGTCACCTCTTCTACTCTGGGCCCATTTCCCTCATACTAAACCAGCAGGTGAACGCTGTTGCTCAGTTAGCTCCGCCCCTACTTCTGCTCCTATAAACACAGCCCCCACCCTATGGGATGGTATACCCACATTCAGTGTCCTCCTAGTTCCGTGGTTCTCAGCCTTCCTAATGCTGCGACCCTTTAATACAGTTCCTCATGTTGTGGTGACCCCCAACCACAAAATTATTTTCATTGCTACTTCATAACTCTAACTTTGCTACTGTTATGAATCATAATGTAAATATGTGATAGGCAGAATATCTGATGAGTGTCCCCATGAAAGGATAATTCAACCCCCAAAAGGGTCATGACCCACGGCTTGAGAACTACTTTCCTAGTCCAACTTCTCTAGATACCCTCACAGACAAACCCAGAGATGTACCTCCTAGGCATATACACATTCAGCCATGATGACAATGGAAACTATGTGTTATGTATATATACACACAAGTGTGTATATATACATATAAACAAACAGACAAATGTATGTGTGCATGGATGTCCTCTTGACTGCTGTACTTACGTCCCTGGCACAGTTTTCTGCTGTTGAACAGAACGTTCTCTGAACATCGTTTAGGTTCATCTGAACATCGTTAGGAACTCTTCAAGTCTAATCAGCCTTGAAACCAAGCCATGTGATTTCTCCAACACTCTTCTGTTTTTGAAGACATTTTTTGGCTCCTCAAATTCCTTTGCTTTTTCTGCATAAAAGTTTAGCATCATCTCGTCAATATTTATAAAAAATTTGCAGAGAGTTTTGCAAATACTCTAATTTTATTGGAGCTAAATCAAATCCACATGTCAGTTTGGGGTGAACTGACATCTTAGCACTGGATCTTGTGACTCAATTCTTTTATGTCTTTCAGGAGTATTTTTAATTTTTACCATATGCATATTGTATATATTGCATAGGTTATGCTAATTATGTAAAGTGTTGAATGTTTGGTCTCCCTTCTCAGTCTGGCTAGGGGCTCTGTCAACTCTACTCTTTTTCTTTTCTAAGAACCAGACCCTTCCTCCCTCCCTCCCT
>NW_004949124.1:2254135-2322315 GCF_000317375.1 Microtus ochrogaster | reverse complement strand
AGCTTCCTGGGTCCTGGGACTACAGGTGTGTGCTGCCGTGCCCAGCTTCATCTCTTTTTATTCTATTGCTTTTGTTCCACTTTTTTTCCTGTTTTTGTTGATTTTTGCCCTTTCCTGTCAGACTTCTGCCCTTCTTCCTATCTTGGGTTGTGTTTGTTCTTCTATTTCAGTCTCCTAAGGTGGAAAATTGGTCATTTATTTTCTGTCTTCTTCCTGGCTTCTTGAGAGCCACCCGCTCCCCTCAGAGTCCTGTCTTCAATGTCTCAAATGAAACTAAATATTTTGTGGGCTTTGTTTTCATCCACTTTAAATTATTTTCCAATTTCCTGTTACCTCCTCTTTGACCCGCGGTTATTTAGAAGGATCGTTTGAAACTTCCCAAATATTTGGGGGTTTTTCAGATACTTTCTGGCTTTGGTCCCTAGTTTAACTCTGCTGTGGTCAGAGAACATATTTGGTGTTATTTCAATTCCTTTAAATGTGTTAGTTTTTTTTCTCTTTTTTTAAGCCCTGGATCTGGTTTATTTTGGCAATTGCTTCCATGTGCTTTTAAAAAAGTGAGTACTCCACTGTTGCTGGGGGTGGGATGTTCTACAAGCATCCCTCAAATTAAGATGGTCTCTAGATCTCCTGTGTCTCTGGAGAATTCGTTATTTCCAGAGGACCGTGGTGGCTGTTAAGCACAATGTGGAGTTTCTATCTCCTCTCAGTTACATCAGGCTTTCTTTCAGCTATTTCAAAGCTCTGGCTTTAATAGATGCACGGGAAGGATTGCTATCCTATTGAAGAATGACCCTGCCCTCCCTGGTACTGTCATCCTCCGTTGCTTGCGATATACTTTCTCCTGAAGTTTATTTTGCTTGACATTAATGTGGGTGCTCCAACTTACTTTCAAATGGTTTTACACAATATTTTTATCAGTTTAGTTTAATCTATGCCTTTTTATTAAGAAACAGAATTTAATTTTATTTCTTAAAATTATTTAATCTGGGTTCAGTGGATAAAGCACTCGTGGCTGTTTATATACCCAGCATCCACATAGAGAGCCACGTATGATGACTGTGTGCATTTGTAACCCTGGTGTGGGGGTGGAGTGGGGCAGAGACAGGTAGATTCCAGGAACGTTCTGACTAGCCATTCTAGTAATTAGTAAGTTCCAGGTTCAGTGAAGAGGCCTTGTCTCCAAAGGGGTAGGGTGGGGAGGGACCACCTAACAAAACCCCTAAAGCTAGGCCTGTGAAGCTTCCTTTCTGGTTGTTGATCAGGAGAATCCAAGAGATTTTTTTGTTTGTTTGTTTGTTTTTCAAGACTGGGTTTTTCTGTAGTTTTGGAATCTGTCCTGGAACTAGCTCTTGTAGATTTGGCTGGCCTCAAACTCACAGAGATTCATCCGCCTGCCTCTGCCTCCCGAGGGCTGGGATCAAAGTTATACTATAGCCCGTTGCCGTTGCCCTTGGTTGTGTCCCAGAACTTGAAAGTAAGACTCCATTGCTGAAGACACCACACGTGTCCGACATTGGGCTTGGAGGGAATCATCTGGAAAGGACCCAGAAGTCTCCTCCTTGAGGACTAGTTCCACAGGGAGCTACTCAAGCTTCCAAGAGAGAAAAGCAGCCGCTAATTCCACCCAGCTGTAATGCCCTCGGACCACAACAATGGCCAGAATGGCAAGGTATCCTGAAAGGTGCATTAGTGCCTCTTACCCTCGGAGTAACAAACAGCTGTCTAATGGACATTAGGTCCACTCAGTAGGAGGGGATTTGTGCCTGCTACTGTAAATCTAGCCAGCTATCCATGGATGTTAAGGCTGTGAACCCTAAAGAAGTATTTATCACTGCCACTTCCCTAAACCAGCTGTATTCTAAATACTTATCCTTAAACCCACAGATAGGTAGCTCTCACCTCTCAACAAAGAAAGTTCTTTTTGCAAAAGACAGATTCCCTTACAGAAAGTCACAACTGGTCAAAGTTCAAATAAAAAACTGTGGGCTCACCAACCTCAATGCTACATCTACAACACAAACCCTATTCCTAAGACTTAATGAACATTTTAGAAGGGTCAGGCAGAAAGATGGTAAGAGCCAGAGGACCAGGATGTCTGGTTGTGAGATATGTTTTCTGTACATGACATGGAAGCTGTGCCCGTGCAATCTCAACAATATGGTTGCTTAAACAAGACCTGCACATTGGCAATACCACTTGACATGCCAAAGTAGGTGGGAAAAATCTCACAAGATCTTACCCTTAGAAGAAGAGCTGCAGCCAATCCATGACTACTGAGAAGAGAGTCAGTCTTCTCCAGAGACCACCCCTGATCCAATCCCAAGCATTCAGCCCTAGACACATATGCATCCAAATGAATGAACATACCACATGGATGATGCAGGCTGTTTATATATATATGTTTGTACATGTGTATGTGCGCACACATGCACATCAATACTTGAAGACGAGGTCATGAATTTGAGAGAGAGTGAGGGGACATGGGAGGAGCTGCAAGGGGCAGAGGAAGGAAATGATGTAAATAGAGTACTTCATGCATGAAAGTCTAAAAAAATCCTGTAAGTAAAAAAAAAAAATAAGATGGAGAGTGTAGAGGAAGACACACAACATCAACCTCTGGTTTCTACACACCTGGATATTCTCTCTCTCTCTCTCTCTCTCTCTCTCTCTCTCTCTCTCTCTCTCTCTCTCCCTTTGTCTTTCCATTTTCCTTTCTGTCTCTCTATCTGTCTGTCTCATTGCCTCTGCCTGTCCAGTCTGGCAATTGCATTTTAAAGCAATTCTGTTCTTCTTATGTCTATCTGTGTGCTTGTGTGTATTCTTGTGTGCAGGTGCCCATGGAAGGCAGAAAGCGGCATCAGATCTCTTGGAGCTGGAATTGCAGATGGTTGTGGGCTGTCCAAAATGGACACTGGGACTAAATTGGGTCTTCCAGAATAGCAGCAAGCACTCTTAACCACTGAGCCACCTCTCCGGCCTGCAATGGCATTTTTAAACTATCATTGCATTCATTTGCTAGAACTGTCATCACTGCCACCAGTGCGGTACCTCAAACAACGTCACTTAGTTTTCTTAGTCCTAGAGGTCACACGTTCAGAATAAAGATGCCAATGGCCAGCAAGTATTGCTTTTTCCTGAGATTCCTCTCTGTGATTTGGAGATTCGCTAGAATCTCATAAAAGTTTATTTACCTCCAAAAGCCCTAAACACAGTCACATTCCAAGGTGATATATCAGGAGTTCTCAACCCATGGGTTGTGACTCCCTGGGGGTTGAATGACCTTTTCATAGGAGTCTAAGACCATTGGAAAACACAGATAATTACACCACGATTCATAACAATAGCAAAGTTACAGTTATGAAGTAGCAACGAAAGTAATTTTATGGTTAGGGGTTACTACAACATGAAGAGCTGTATTAAAGGGTTGTAGCATTGGAAGATCGAGGAACACTGGTCTAGATATTAGGGGCTCGGTATATAAATTCTGGAGCTTTGCAAGTCAGTCCACAAGTCATCATGTAATGATAGATACGTTCGGGTTAAAATCTGTGCTCCTGGCTCCTGGTAGTAGTTTTATATGTTCCATTTCTTCAATTCACATTTTTCTCAGATTGAATATTTGTTATTATTCTCCTTTATCCCCACTATTGGGTTATTTATTTAATTTAAAGTTTACTTTCATCTGTTGCCCTAAGTTTTAGAATACCTGCAGAAGTCATCCTTGTGCTTCACTTAAGCGTGGGGCTGTCACCACAACGCAGAGCTGACGGCCACATCCTCTGGGCCAGTGCTGTCTTATGTTTCACTCCCACGGGCGCTGCAAGACCCAAGACACGGTGACTCCTTCAACCCTTTCCAGCAGTTTAAGATTTGCCTCCGTGTTTGCCTTTTCTGTGTCCCTTGCTTTCTTTTGTTATTCTTGGCTTCGGCTTGTTATCATAAATTTTGTCCTCAAGAACGTCTTATTATTTCTCAGAGTGTCCGTCTGCTGGCAACAGATTCTTTCAGCTCTAATTTTCACAGACGTAGCTTTTGCTGGACATTTGTGATGGAAAGGTCCCATCACATGGAGTGGAAATCTGGGTGGGCAGTCTTCACCCCTTCCCACATCCTCTGTCATAATTGTATAGATGTCATTCCGTCGCCTTCTGGCTTGCTTGGACTTTGCAGACAAGTCAGCTGTGTCCCGTCTTTTGTTCTCTTTATGTTCTTTGTCATTTTCTGTCTATTTTCATGATTTTTTTGCGAATGTTGATTTCAATTCATTAAGTATAATGTGCTCAAATTTTTCCCTCTTTTTTCTCTTGCTCTTTTTCCTCTTTATCCTTCAACTCCTTGTTTTCTTCTGTCATTTTTACAGTTCTTAGATTGATAGATCTGTAAGGTTTAGTATCTGCTACTAAGTTTTTCATTATCCATATAGAAATACATGCATAAATTATTTCTTTTAGTGTGTGTGTGTGTGTGTGTGTCAGAGGACAACTTTGCGGAGTCTGTACTCTCCTGTCACCTTTACTTGTGTATGAAGCTCAGGGCATCAGGCTTGGGTAGCAAGCTTTTTACACACTGAGCATCTCATTGCTCCCAGTCAGCATGTCTTAAAATGTTCGCACTGCTTGCTCTTTCTGTCCACCTTCCAGTTCGATGTGTGGCCTTTGGACATTGTCCCTACTAGTTTCGTTACCGTTCTGTTTTCCTCTTTGCTTTTCAGTTTGAGTAATTTCTATTGTTTTGTCTCAGTTCACCTTTCCTCTGCTCCCTCAAGTCTGGTGATGAGACTTTTGGTGTCATTCTCTTTGTTTTCCATGTCTAGTCTTTCTACTTGCCCCCACCCCCTCCCCCCACTGCCTGCTGCCTACAGTTTGTATCTCTTTTCTTTTGTACCATCTGGAACACACATATTGCCTGCTTTTTTTTTGCTAAAAGTTTTAACACATTACCAATAGTTATTTTAACTTTCTTCTCTGAAAGTTTCAATATCTACATAATTTTTAAGTTTAGTTCTGTTGATAGATCTATCTGTCTGTCTGTCTTTCTATCATCATTCTCTTTATCTATTTATCATCTATCTATCTATATCTATCTATCTATCTATCTATCTATCTATCTATCTATCTATCTATCTATCTATCTATCTATCTATCATATAGTTATCTATCATTTATCTACCTGTCATTTATCTATCTATCTATCTATCTATCTATCTATCTATCTATCTATCTATGGATCGATCGATCTACTATCTATCTATCCACCTACCTGTCATCCATCCATCTATTTATCTATCAAGTTTATTTTTTCTTCATGGTGTGCTTTGTAACTGTCTTGCCGCTGTTGAAGGCAGAACATCTTCTGTAGAACACTATGGACTGAAGTAAATACCGGGAGTGGCCAGGCCTCCTTACATTTTACTGGACCTTCTTTATGGAGAGTTGAACACTCTAATCAGGAGTCAAGATGCATTTAAACTTTGTTGTTTCTATGGTTACCCCCAGTGCACCACAGATTTAATTTTTCTCACATTGTCTTATTGGTCAGAAGACTTTTCTTAATGTCAGTTCTATCTCAGCTGTTAGGGCCTTCCTTTGACTTAAAGACCAAGAAAATGTTTGTGTCTTGTGGCTATTGTTGCTTTAGGTCTTTGAAAAAATCCTCTAAAATAGTTTGATGCTACTCATTACTCAATGGATTTTAGGTGGGAGTTAGTTCTTGGGAAAAGAGAGACAGTCTGGTTGCTGTATTCTGGCTTCAGTCTTGAACAGAACTCTGGCACTCCATGGAGATATTTCTCTCCTTCATGTGCAGATCTCTGTCTGTGTGTGCTTTCAATTCTCAACCAGGGATGGAGGATTTTCCTTCTGCCCGCCCCCCAGCTGCAACAGGTGTCCACCATGTTTTAAAGATTTAAAGTGTGTTGCCTTTCCCCAGTGACCTATTTTTCCTCGAAGGGTTAGAAAAGTATCCTTTTAGAATTGCTTCAGCACTGCCCCTCTCTCCCAGATCTGAACCAAGAGAGAGGCTAGTGTGGGTCTTACCCTCCCTATTGGCTCTTGTGAGCACTTAAAGTGGTTCACAGAAGAGAGACAGCTGGGATTCAAGCCTGGGTCCTCTAGAAGAGCAGCCAGCACTCTTGACCTCTGAGCCATCTTTCCAGCCTCTCTTTCCAATTAAAATCAGGAGTCTGCGAGCTGGAGAGATGGCTCAGCAGTTAAGAGCCCTTGTTCAGTTGCCAACACCTCCACGGTGGCTCACAACCCTTTGTAACTCTAGTTCCAGGGCGTCTGATGCCCTCTTCTGATAACTAGCATGCATATGGTGCCCACACATACATGCAAACATGGAAAACACTCATACATATAAAATACATCTATAAATAAGTGAAGTGCTTTTTTAATGGCTACAGAATATTCCATCATATGAACATGCTATTTATTTGGAAACACTGGAGTTGCCCCCTTCTTGATGGCCATTTAGATTAGTTACTAGACTTGACACAGTTTACAAATGGTGTTGAAAGTCATTTACCTTATTACAGAGACAATGTGTGGCATATATATCTACTCACGCTATTCCTAGACCTAGACACAAGTGCATCTGTGTTACAGTCATTGCTAAACTCGCCTCAGCAGGGGCTGCGCCCAGTTCAATTCCCCTCCACAGCGCAGGAGCATTTGCCTGTTCTTGCACTTTCAACAGAGTAGCATGTCCTCCTCCACTGATTCGACAGAGCCGGATTTCATTTGACAGTGTGGATTTCATTTGTATCCATCTTACTAAGAGTTAAACCGGCCTTCCTGATGTAGGCCAAAGAAACACTGGCATTCACCCTTTGGTTATTCAGAAGTTAGAGGGGCCTGGGATGGCTTTACAGAGCTCGGGAGAGACCCTCCCTGGGATCAAGCTTTCTCCAGCCCTCTACCTTCTCTAGATTCAGACAAGAAGACTGTGTGACGCTTCAGTGTGTGCAAAGTATTTCCGTTACATTTTGTACTTATTTGCAGAATTGAATTTTATGGAGCAATTTTGAAAATTTGAATATAAATTTAAGCAAAGGAATTAAGTGGGAGACAGATAGATAGTTGGAAAAAGGGAGATTGCATATCTAAGATAAGAGTATGGAGAGAGAAAGAGAGAGAGAGAGAGAGAGAGAGAGAGAGAGAGAGAGAGAGAGATTGATTCATCTCTGTTACATTGAAAACCAAGAAAATTACTGATAGACACAATGTCACTTTGAATTACTTTGAAGGCTGATCAGGGATGAAGTCCCCTGCTGTATTCCTTCCTCCTATAGGGGTCAGCCCCTTAGTGACCAAAGGGGTGAGCGCATTTTTGGTGGAGATGGGTGAGGTTTTAGGAACTGAGTTAAGATACTTTTCTGAGGGATTTGAAGCATGAACTTCCTCATGGTTCAGTCTGAGCTTCCTGGACAGGCCAGCTCAGGGTACATGTCTAGGGTACAGTGGAAGCTGAGTTAGTGTTTTCCAGGGCACACTTCTGTGCTGTGGGCTAGGCAGAGGATGGCTCCAGACAATGCAGAGGACCTTTGCTCTGAGGAGTGGGAGTTTCACTTTTTTTTTATTTGTCCCGTAAAGGAAAGAAGGAGTCTGTGAGTAAGATGGCAGTGGAGGAGATGAGGGACCAGCACTGGGTCCCAGAGCAGAGATAAAGTGCCTGGACAGGAAGTCAGGGCATTTGCATAAATCTGAGGGGGAGAGTCGAGCTCCCTGCTACACAGGGCTTGAACCAATTGAATTTTATTCTTCTGTGGGTTACAAAATAAACAATAACTGCCCTGTTTGCAGAGCCATCTGAGCAGTTTCCCCTTCTCCCTCATCTGAAAATCGCCCCTTAATCCAGCAGGAGTCGGTGTGAATGCAGGGTGGCCCCAGGTCAGTGTCTACCTCCCTAGTCCTGTACCCTCACCTCTCTCAAGGCATTGAGCTGCAAGTCCAATGGTGCTTGTGCCTTGCATATCTCTTCTGTTCAAAGGCCACATTGTAACTGTTGGTTCTGTCCAACCCTCTCTGCCTCTGTGCATCCAAATCATTGATGGGCACAGAATATCTAGAAACTGCCTAGCAATGGCCCATACCAGCATGTCTTTCAGTGTGTCTTCTGAGGAGCGTGGACCCTCAGGGTTCCATTCTTCCAGAGGTGGGGAGGGAGGAGGATGCTGGATGTCCTCGAGGGATGAAAACAGCAGCTATGGATGCTATAGATTAGACATAGTGTCATAGTAGTTCAATGGCTGCAAAGAGACACCATGACCATGGCAGCTCTTACGAAGGAAAGCATCTAGTTGGGGCTGGCTTGCAGTTTCAGAGGTTTAGTCCGTTGTCATCACAGAAGGGAGCATGGCAGCATGCAGGTAGACACGGTGCTAGAGAAGTACCTGAGAGTTCTACTTCCAGATCCACAGGAAGCAGGAAGAGAGGAACACTGGGCCTGGCTTGAACCCTTGAAACCCAAAGCCCACCCCAGCGACATTTGTCCAATAAAGTCACACCCACTCCAACAAGGTCATCCCTCCTAATCCTTTCAAATGATACCAGTCCCTGGTGAGACCAAGCATTCAAATCATGAGCCTGTGGGGGCCATTCTTATTCAAACTACTACACACAGCTCACCCCATCAGTTTCCTGGGACCTCATAAATGACCTTGTTCCTCATAGCTTTGTTTCAAAATAACACTATAGCTCTTCTCAGTTGAGGTCCTAATTTCACATATGAGTATCCTGAGAGCCAGTCAGAGCACAGTGGGGAGAGAGCTGTGCCTTCTTTTCCAACAGGCAGTAAGCCCAATCCAGAAACACCACACACAGGTCTGAGGTGTTGCCCTAGGCCGCTTCCATGGGAAGAGAAAGGAAGGCAAGAGTAAGAGCAGCTATGACCACAAGTGGGCTTCAGCCTGACCAGCTGCCCCCAGAAGCCCCAGCGTTGACCCATGTTTGTACGTGTGGCTAGCCAAGATATTCCCCAGGAACATTCAGGGCTAAGGGATTAGAGGCTGAGTTTCCAATGCAGTGGCTAAAGTGGGCGAGGATGCTCAGCAGAGCGCTGAAGGGGTTTTCCACAATCCATTTTGGCTTTTGGCAAAGGTCATTCTGAGAATGGAAGTGGTTTTCTTGGGTTATTCAGGGGTCCATCTTTCCCATGGCTGTGCCAAGCCTCTTACTGGTCCATGCCCTGCATGATGGGACATTTCCAGGAGCTGGTCCTTCTGCCTCACTCTCCTCAGTAGTGAAGAAGGATGCTACACTCACAGGGAAGACCAGCATGGTGAACAAGTAACCTGGCCAGCAGTCTTGGAGATGGCACTTGTTTGGTTCCTGGTTCTCCTTGTCAGGGGTGCCTCCTATCAGAAATCCCTTTCATTCCTCAGTAAGCCAAAATACTTGAACATTGTTTGAGTAAAATGCTCCCTACATCTAGAGCATAGTTAAGAACCCAACAAACAGTCTTGTAATTGTTACTCTGGTCCCGCCAGCATTTGTATTTGTTCTTTTTTTTTTTTTTTTTTTTGAGGTAGCTTTTTTTTATTGAGAAAAGGAGAAAAAAAAAACAAGTTTCCACCTCCTCCCAGCCTCCCATTTCCCTCCCCCTCCTCCCACCCTTCTCCAGTCCAATGGGCAGTCAGGGTTCCCTGCCCTGTGGTAAGTCCTAGGTCCTCCCCCCTCCGTCCATATTGAGGAAAGTGAACATCCAAACTGGCTAGGCTCCCACAAAGCCAGCACATGAAGTAAGATCAAAACCCCGTGCCATTGTCCTTGGCTTCTCAGCAGCCCTCATTGTTCGCCATGTTCAGAGAGTCCAGTTTTTCCCATGCTTTTTCAGTCACAGTCCAGCTGGCCTTGGTGAGCTCCCAATAGATCAGATCCACTGTCTCAGTGGGTGGGTGCACCCCTCGTGGTCCCGACTTCTTTGCTCATGTTCTCCCTCCTTCTGCTTCTCATTGGGACCTTGGGAGCTCAGTCCAGCATTTGTATGTGTATTTGTGAAGCAGTATTGCCTATACAGCAAAGCTCTGTTCTGTGGCCCATGCTGCCATCTGGAGGTCATGGGGGAAAGAAATAAAATCAACTGAAGATAAGAAAATTAAAGATGTTGATCACGCTAACAGACCCAGCATAATTATCTAGACACAGGCCTGACACTTGACATGATTTGCCCCATTTAATGATTCAAGTAAGCCTGTCACTAAATGAAGTGACACTGCTCTGTCACTCTGTGTATGTGGGCAGAGGCATCACAGCCATCACTTAGTTGTTATGACTGTCTCAGGTGGAGATCGGTCCTCTCCACAACTGAGATATAGCCCCATGAAGCCAGAGATGCTAAATACCTTCCCAGGACCACACAGCAAATAAAAGACAGATCTAGGATTAGAACCAAAATTCATGATGTTCCTCTACATTATACCTTCCCTAAGAAAAGCTTTGGATCCTACCACAGCAGTGATTCTCAACCTGTGGGTCATGACCCCTTGGGAGGTTGAGTGACCCTTTCACGGGGGTCGCCTAAGATCATCAGAAAACACATATTTACGTTATAATTCATAACAGCAGCAAAATTATAGTTAAAGTAGCAACAAAATTAGTTTTACAGTTGGGGGGGGGGGTCCCCACAGCATGAGGAACTATATTAAAGGGTGGTAGCATTAGGAAGGTTGAGAATCACAGCTCTTCAGGCTCTGGGCTAACATAGGCATCTGGTAGGAAAGATAGGTGTGGCCAAAAAGAGAGACACATGTGAAATCAGATGTGTGGTCCAGGAAGCATCTGTGCCGGTCCTGGCCTCATGCCGCCCTCATTGCAGAGACTGGAGACTGACCCGTAGTGAACAGAAACTGATGGTAGATCATAGCCATGCTGTTTTCAATGCTATCCAAGAGTGATACAAACATGCACTGGCATTCACAGCCCCCCAGCGGTGCACATTCAGAGGGCAAGTGAGGGAAGAAGCCCACCACCTCCAGGGCAGGTGGTTGGTGTGGGAGAATTGTCTGTATTCTGTCAATCATGTTTTAAATAAACGCTGATTGGCCAGGCAGGAAGTATAGGCAGGTCAACCAGACAGGAAGTAGAGGCGGGGTGATGAGAACAGGAGAATTCTAGGAAGGAGGAAGCCCATTCCTCCCAGTCCTGTCCAGACCACAAAAGAAGCAAGATGTAATCTACCCAGCTGAAAAAGGTACCAAGCCATGTGGCTAACATAGATAAGAATAATGGGTTAATATAAGCTACAAGAGCTAATAAGTAGCCTGAGCTAATGGGCCAATCAGTTTTATAACTTATGGAGATCTCTGTGTGATTTTCTTTGGGGCTTGCCGGCTGTTGGGTATCGGGTGGGACAGAAACCACAACATGTTACAGGTGGTGTTGCAGATGTTTGTTTCTGTAGCTCCATGCGTTGTGCCTCTTCTGTGACTTTCAGTGCACTGACATATCACTTAAAAACACACACACACACACACTATCACCAGAGGAAGGACCTTTAGATGTCGCCTGGCTCATAGCTGGCAATTGAATATGTATTCAGTGTCAGAAGGAAGAAATCCATTCCAGGGAAACTGAGGCCCAGAGAAGAGATTATCACAAAGCCACACATTTAACTGTGAAGTCAGTCCTGAAATTCAAGTCTCCAAATGCCAGCCTGTTCTCTCTTTGCTTTGATGAGTGGCATCTGGAAGTACAAAAGGGCCGAACAAGTGAGGGGAAGGCCTGTGTGCCAGATGGCTACTGGGTGAGGGGGTAGGCAAGGACTTGGTATTCTCTGGTGGTGTCTACTCCTTGATTCTTATACCTGTCCCCACCCCAAAGGCTTCTTGTGGGAGATGTGATGGAACCCGGTGTCCCCCTTGCTGTGGGGGCATCTTGACTTGTAAGAGGATGATAAGACACCATTTAGCTTCTGTGGATCTCACAGTGTTACAAAGACCAGGCAAGGTTGTTTGACAACATTGTCTTATATAATTCTCATATTAACCTTCAGAGGTAATATCTCCTCAGATGTACACTGTAAAGAATACATTTTCCCTGTAAGGTTTTAGGTTTATAGCAAAACTAAGCAGAAAGTGTAGACTTCCTTCCCGTGTCCCCACAGCCTCCCTCAACATCAGCAGCTCCCACCAGAATGGTCCTTTTGAGGCAACAGATGGACTGACATTGACACCTCATTATCCCCCAAACTTCATAGATTCTGTTGTGGATCACCCTGAGGATTCGAGTCATGTGATAAGCAGTTGTATGTTTTAATGTCTATTTACAGAGGAGGGCAGCTGGGACCAGAAGTTATGATGTAGGTCACACAGCAGGAGGTGGCAGGGATCCCAGGCTGGATCTTCAGAATGTTATACCCAACTTTGTGGCTTCCTGATGAGGGTCACCATGTGACAAGCCTAGGCTGGCTGCTGGACAGAGCTGCCACCTTGGAGGGTCACAGTCTTGTGGGGCCCCAGATGCACCTAATTTGGCTGTCCTTTGTAGTAAGTGGTCTTCTGTTTGTGAGCCCACCACCATTGGGGTTTCTCAAATGGAGCATGGGCTGGCAGGCAGACAGAATCATTGGAAGTTTGGAGCTGGAAGCATTCCTGCAGTGACTCAGGACTCCTGATCCGATATCATAACTGTTGTGGGATATTTTACTCTTTTGACTTTTTAGGGGGCGCACCACTCAGCTCCCAAATAAATCACACATGGAGGCTTATTTTTAGTTATGAATGCCCAGCCTTAGCTTCGCTAATTTCTTGTCAGCTTTCCTTAACTTAAATTATCCCAAATGCCTTCACCTCTGGGTTTTTCTCTTTCTCTACTTCTGCATACCTTTCTTTCCTTCTTTCTCCATGACAGGCCATGTAGCTGGGTGGCTGACCCCGGATGTCCTCCTCTTTTTCTCTTCCTGCTCATTCTTTTTCTCCTTTTATACTGTCTCCCTGCCAGCCCCACCTATCCTTGCTCCTGCCTTGCTACTGACCATCCATCTCTTTATTAGGACCATCAGGTGTTTGAGACAGGCACACAACACAGCTTCTCAGAGTTAAACAGATGCAGCAGAAACAAAAGTCACACACCTGAAAACAATATTACACAACACATAATATTGGTGGGTGTCTTTTTCTGTTGAGTTGCATCCCTGTCCCATAAGAAGGCTGTCTGGCCCTCATCTCCAAATACCTGGAAGATTCGGGGTATAGGGTAAATATTCTTTCTTGCTCCTCTAGGACATTTCTGGGTACTCTGCCTCCTGGTGGGTGGTCCAGCCATTCACACCTGCAAGGGCTCACCACATGTGGACTGGTCTGCGGGCAGCCAGCCTAGACTCGCCTTTTCTCAACATTTGTGCAGAGCAGTAGAAAGTGTGGCTTTGCAGCCGTCACCCATGCTCCACCATTTCAGCTCGCAAGCATGTGTCCTTAGTTGATAACTGTGGTATAAGTCCACCAAGAGTGCTTAGGGATCAGAAAATACAGCATGATTCTTATTACTCCGCAGGTGTGTTCAGCAACTGGCAGCCCCCATCCCTGAGCAAGATGCTCTCCCTCGGAGGTACCTCCCATCTAGAAAGTACGCCAGATGGGGCTGCCAGTCAAAAGCCAGGGCGTCTCAAGGCCCAGTTCTCTGGTTTACCAGTCCGACAAAGAACAATCCGTTTTGCTTCCATTAGAGTTGTTACAACTTCATCATTCATAAAGCAACCACAGTCCCTACGGGATTCCCACTGCAGACACCAGCTATCACTGCCAGTCTCCCCACGAGGTGCCTGCCGTCTTCCTCTCCTAGAACCCAGCGGGTAATGCTTTACTTGCCTCTTCTAGGCCAGTGGGGAGTGATGATCGTTCCCTGGGGTGCAGCAGTGACTTGGGGGTGGGGCTAAATGCAGATTCCAGGCTTCCATCAGCACCCCAGGTCCATCTAGAGCAGGCCTAAAACACTCTTCACAAAGCTCCCCAGTGACTCTGGTTTGAGTGTCAAGTGCACCCTCAGGATGGCTGCCTCATGGTCTTTCTCTCCAAGGAGAGTCAAGTTAGGGCTAGGAGAATTGGGAAGGGAGGAATAAACTCTTTCTCATTGGTTGCTCCAACTTTAAAAATGTTACCGCCCCAAATTCTTTATAGGCAGAGTGCGGCAAGGCACACTCCCGATATCTGCACATATATCAGTTTAAACATCAGTTCAGCGGCCGTACAGTCAAGTTATTTCTCTTAGTTTTTCGCGTTTTTCCAATGTTAGAATGGCTTGAAATAGCTAGTTCAAAGATTTACAAACAGCATCATGATAAATTCATGAGAGACATACAAAGCACAGGGCCTAGCGTTGCCTTGCAACCCAAAAATCTGTCCTATGATGCCAGACTTTGACACACCTGTGTACATGTCTCCTTTCCCTGGCATGCAATGCCCATCTTCATTACTAGAGGGAGCCAGCGAGACATTGCAAGGCTTAGCATGATAACCATCAGCTCATGGGAGTATCAGGCCCCTGCTCCAGTGAGTGTCTCCAGTACACAGCAGAGAGCCTCCCCGGCTCCAACTTCATTCCTTTGAAGAAGTCAACTGCATTTTATTTTGGTAATTGTATGTGGCATGAATTTAGGTTCCCCTCATTCAAGTTGCCGGTGTGATTTTTGTTCCCAACAGGGACTCTGACAAATACACAGCAGGCGTTTTGAAATGGCAGTACTGGCTCTCACCTTTAGAAGGTGATTTCATGACAGAAAGTGGTCACACGCTGCCAGAAGCTATGGAGACTCTAGAATTTGTATCCTCAACAAGAGCCTCAACTCACTTCCTTCTGGGAGGGCTCTTACGGGTTCCTTCTATGCAGGACCTCTGCGGTGGTCTAGGGATAGACTTTCCCCAGTTGTTTCTGTTGCTTTCTCACTGCACCATCTGGCATCTGGGATGGAGGGAAGCCTTCCCATGCTATATCTTCCCTTAATTACCAGCTCTGCGGTTCTGTTACACAGCCATGTGGAGGTGGGTATGGACAGATATATGATAATATAGGTGAAATCCAGGGTTCCCCTACTGGATTTTGGGTTACTCCTAATTGGTAAGAACTCTGTTTTATACACATTGGAGAATCTTGGTGAACAAGGGGAGGATTTAGGGGCCAGGCCAAACTAATCGAAGAAACGGATTAAACCCAGACTGAGGCACAGTTTCAAGACGTAGCTTACATTAGCCCCTCAGTGCTCACACTGTGAGGTAATATTGTTGGGTTCAGCCACGGCTGGGACTGGACTTCTGGCAGCCTTCTTACTTGCTGGACAGAGCAGTGGGGCTGGAGAGTAATTACCAGAGATAACCACTAGGTGTCACTGTCGTGCCAGCATCTGTCCAGGAAGCTAAGCTGGCTGATGGCCAGCTCCAGGTAGCTGGAAGGGGTTTGTCATTTTTATGTTCATGAACATCCAAGGCAGAGACACATCTGCCCCCACCCTGTGGGTAAAGAACACTGTCTGTCTTACTGCCCCGGACAGTGTTAGTCTCTGGCTCTTGCAGTGCCAGGCGTCTTTTTTATGGTTTATCGGCTGCCCTCAATGTGGATTAGACTACTAGGAACTGGCTTCTTAACACTGTTGTATGGAAGAGACCTTAGAGATCTTGAAGTCAGAGTTGTAATTTTTGAAGAGGCTCAGAAAGAGAAAGCTGTTCCTCTAAGACATACAGTTGAGTAGGGAAAGAGTAAACCTGAGCCTTTGGCCAGGAGGTTCAAGGCTCTGTCTACTCCACTGTGTCCCCTGTTTTATACTCCGCTCCAACAACTGTGCTCTTACCATCCAATGAGCAGTTGCTGTAGGCTGTGCTCTTTGTAACTGAACAGAACTGAGCACGTGTACCAATGCCCTGGCATGTGATCGACATATAGTGCACGTATAAGGGGGCACCATGGCTAGGCAGCAGGTCATTGCCCCTCTCTTTGGTCAAGGGTGCTTTGCCAAGACCACCCACTCTTTCTGAAACAAAACAAAACAAAACAAAACAAAACAAAACAAAACAAAACGACAGAGGGTTCAAAGATGATGTGGCAATTTCACAGACAATCCCGCACCAAATGGAAGTGTTATATACATGTTCAGGCCCAAGCAGGTCCTGAGGGCACAAGCAAGTCACATGAAGATGTTGCTCAAATGCCTGTGTTTTCCACTCCTGTTACAATGCCTTCTGTTCTAAATCATGCAGCTGTGGCCTCATGGGGTGTGTCCTATGCTCAGTTGACTGAGAAAGAGAAGACCGGAGCCTGGCTTACTGATGGTTCTGCACAGAAAGAGAAGACCGGAGCCTGGCTTACTGATGGTTCTGCACGCTGTGCAGGCACCACCCAGAAGTGGACAGCTGCAGCATTACCACCCCAGCTGGGACAACCTGAAAGACGCCATTAAAGGGAAATCTTCACAGAACTTTAGGAAGGTGGGAGAGTGGAAGCTGCAACTGTGACCACCAGGGGGCAATATTTCATCATGTTCTGTCTGATCAAGGACAGGTTTCCCAACACTGAAGACTCTAAGGAACCAGAGTGTTTGCGATAATGTTCTGGGTGAGGAAAATGAAAAGGTCTATCAGTCTGGACTTGAAATCTGCCTCTCAAAGGTATCATCCCGCCTGTCTCACCTTAATGGAGTTGGTACGGCTGCAAAACCAAAGAAGCGACCGTGTGTTCATCTACCTTGCGTGGAGTCGTTCCGGGATCCAGAGCTATTCAGGCTTATACTCTGAGAACGTTTTGTGGTCTCAGATGGAGGGATATAAAGTATCATGTACTACCCAAGTCTACCCAAGTCTCAGGAGAGCAACTCAATGTGTCCAAACACATTTGTAGATGACAACCGCATGTCACGGTGTCAAGGTTGGACACGGCTGCCCGAGGTTAGAGTTACTCCCGTCCGTGCACCCCCAAGCCTGTCTTCCTTTTCCTCCTCTGTCTTCTACCCGGTCTGCGAAACTGGGCCCCACTGCCCATTCTGCACCTGTCCTCTCTGAAGAGGCCAGACCTGCTCTGCGGCAGCCGCCAGCCACCGCTGCTCTCATTATTGACCATTCTGCTGGGATATTAAGCACTTTGGGTTTGGCTGGGCAACCATTAATCAACAACCTTGTCAGAGTGATGGATTCTGTTAGAATTATTGCTTAATTAGCTTGTTTAGGGCAAGAAAATCAACCAGGACATTAGTTCTCTGCAAGCCAGAAGGAAAGGGGAAAGTGAGTGGCGGTGTTAGGGACCCTCATGCTCTCTGGGGTAGCAGCCTGTGTCTTGAGCCAGGTGGGAGTGGGGGTCTCTGAGCAGAGCGAACCTTATGCTTGAATTCACAGGACATTTCTGCCCCCTCTGGCTACCACAGTCGGGACAGACACCCCATTCAGTGGCACTGAAGAGCAAGGGTTCCCGATGTTTAAGGGCTACATCCATTCCCCGGGAGCGTTTAAAATTCAGATTCCCAGGCCCGGGTTAGAATTTTCTCAATCAGAATCTTTGAAGACTTTTGTTTTGTGTTGAAGACGAGTTATTCCAGATGGGTTTAGTTCACAACGTGGTGCAGAAGCCTTGGCCTTGATGGTTGTAGAGTTAAGTAAGTCTGGTGAGTGAGTGACGTGCAGGTCCACATTCTTTTTCACATGGGTGGGGGTGGGCTTCACCTGCAGCATGCCTACAGCTTTCATGCATGCCCGTCTCCCTCCCCCACATTCCTCTTTGCTTTCCACTCTGCCCTATCTCTTCCAGCATTGCCTACATTGCTCCTGCCTTGCTTCCTTGGCTTGACTATCATTTTTTTCTCGAGTCCCCTTTCCAGGTCTTTCCACCCTCTGTTTCGCCTTCTCTCCATCTTCCCTTCCACCTGTGCAGGTGACTATCTCTTGGCATCAGGCACACTTTATACCCCTCTCTGTAGTCTTTGCCAGATAGAAGGGGCTGGAAGCCTAAAACTGACTTTGCAGAGAGAGAGAGAGAGTTCCAGATACATTTGCAGTCCCGCTGTCGAGATGCGCTTATGTGGTGTTTGGAAGGCAGAAGAGGGAGTCACATTACCCAGGGAAGCTGAGCTCCAGAAAGCAGCTGAAACTGTATACTCAGTGACTTTGTTTATTTTGGGGTGGGGTGGGGAGAGGGACTCCTTAAGCTTTGCTTCTCCCTAAAGCAGAAATGAAGCCGAACTTTGCTCTCATTGCCTCTAGGTCCATGGACGATAAAGGCAGAAGGCAATTGCAGAGGCTTTGTCACCAGGGCACTGTGACAATCTGGCTGTGATTAGATGGGACACACGGGACTGTGAGCACCTGAAGTTTCTAGTGCATCACACCGTCCTTGCATCGGGGCCTTTCTTGACCTTTGCTGAGGGACACAAAGAACCCTGAGAAGGTACAGCAGTGATACACTCGAGCTGGCCTGTCCCCTGCTGGGGGACTGGGGTAAAGGATCACCCAACTCCAGACAGGAAGGGTCTATAGGTCCTGTCATGGCCACTGTAGCCTCCCTGAGTCCTCTGGAGCTCTATGTGGCTCTGTGTGTCAGCATTTCAAATAACCTCTCCCCTTATATCTTGCTACTTTAATGAGAAAATTAAGGCCTGGCTCCCAGACAGAGCCTCGAGGGGAGGAAGCTGGCCTGAACGGTTGTAGACACCAGTCTAGTCACTGCAAAAGAGGCTCAGCCAACCCCCTGGGCTGTCACTGTTGACCCAATGGCTGTAAAGTGAACCGCTCTTTCTTGGTTCCTCAAACCCAAACACACTCAGAAGGGGCACAGGGCAACATGTGGCCGAGGCAGCCAAGAGGGCAGGAGTGCTGGACTATACAGATGTTCAGAAGAAGGTCCCATCCTTCAGTCTCCTGGGGTTTTCCCAGAGCTTAAGTTGACCCCCAGGCCTGATATGTTTTCATGTTAAAGATCTATGGAACAGGGAAATTCATCTCATTTGCTATTTCATTCTAAATTCCATGCAGGAGGCACGAAATGACCAAGAACACCCTGCAATGCGCACATTGGTTGCCTGTGTTTTTTATGTCCTGGATGAGGTCACTTCCAAATGGTGACCTTGTTCTTGGCATGAGTGTGTGTGCGTGTGTGTGTGTGTGTGTGTGTGTGTGTGTGTGACGGAGCAGTCCTGCCCACTCCATCTGTTTTCTAATGGGGTCTTCTCACAAAGTCACACTCGGGAGGGTTTCCATCTCCCTGTCCTTTCCACACACACTTGCTGTTTCTATTGCTGTTTAAACCCAAAAGGTCTCCCTGAAGCTCATGTGGTGAATGAATATTTGTTCTCCAGCAGGTGGCGCTGTTATTGGAGGTTGTGGGACGCTCAGGTGGTGGGGATGTAGCCGATAGGTGAGTTTCAAAGTTTATATAGCCTGGTTCTAGGTTCCGGTCTTACTATTTCTGCTTCTAGTCCACTATGGTGTGAGGAACCTGTCTCACATGCTCCAATCGCTATGAACATTGTTATTCCGTTTTCACCACAGTAGACTAAAATCTCATGATACACTACGCCAAAAGAAACCTTTCTTCCCTGAGATTGTTGCATCAGGTATTCTGCCATATAGATGAGGAAAATAACCAATAGCACCCCAGTGGCTTCCAGAGTTGAGATCTTAGCCAACATATACTCCGGAGTACGGTCTGGCCTGGTTATTTTCTGAAATGACCATGACCAAAATGACCCTTCTGAGAAACCCAAGGACCACACAATGAACAAGGAGGAAGGCACCTCCTTCACTGGCTAGACTGCCTTTCCCCTGCTGTACTTTTAAAACCAGATGTAAGATTCTACTTTCACACCAAGAATCCCTTGTGGGAATACATTTTATTTCTCCATTTAGCTGTGAAATAAGTAGCATATAGGTACAAAAACAATGTGATTACTGCCAAACGACACTGAACAGACCATTCCTGGGTCACCAGCGCCACCAGTCTGTTTTTTTCCCCCCAAGAAATGGATCCACAGAGATGGTGGGAAGGGACGGAGTGGATTATAGGCTTCTTCTTCCTTTATCACAGCGGACATGTCCTGCTTCGTTTTCCCGGAAGTGGCTACTGACGTCTGAAAGTGCCAGGATGATCTAGTGGTCTTGGGTTTATCAGAGCCTGACTCAGCTAGGAACTCGGCCCAGTCTCTTGCAAGGCATCTTTGACTCCATTTCAAATGCCAGGTTTAACTGCAGACCCACCACAGGGGGTGGCACCGCTCCGAGGAGGAGGAAGTCAGTTCCTTGAGTGGCCACCAGGAGCTTGTCCTAGAGAAAGACATGAACACTTATAGACTAAAGGTCAAGGGGAACAAAGAAACTGTTCCTTTCGCCAAGTAACCTTGGAGGCCCAGCCCCATTCCCGCTGTGTGGACCAGCACAGCAAAGCAAGCCTGAGCGTTTTCTGCGAGAGTGACTGGCCCCTCACATGGTCCCCCCAACAGACGGGACGCTCTTCTCTTTAAAACCCCAGAAGCCACTTTTCATCTGCCCCGCTCTGCCCGCAGCTGGAATCCAAGCCACAGTTCACCTGGCTCCGTGCGTGCCTGCTTGCAGCACCATGACAGAATCTTGGAGTCAGTGGCTGTTTTGTCCTCCCCAGGGCAGACCAGAAAGGCAGCTCTGCCCTCTGCTCTCCCCCTCTGCCCTCTGCCCTCTGCCCTCTGCGTGCCCCAGTCCGCTGGCTGTGGACTTCCGCAGATGAACGGCTTTTCTCAAGTGTCTGTGGCTCACAGTGAGTGACAACCCTGCACAGCTATTTCTCCCGCAGCTAGAATTTGTCTCCACCCTCGGCATCTAGGAGCCCCAGTTTTCCTTCCCATTTGGTCTCTTCTTTCAAGACCTAAACATTTGACTTTCAGGCTTCTTAGATTTATCTTCTACTAAGAATTCAATTTAACACATATAATTTGAAAACGCAGTCATTACCACAAGCCATGAAGGAAGAGGGGCAGACGACTGTGTCCTTTCCTGTCCTCAGTTCGCCTCAGACTTGCTTTGGAAGCGCCTCTCTCCATTTCTAAATACTCAGCTCAGACAGCAGCTCCCTTGCGTGTCAATTTTCAAATGCCCATCGATTTCTGTGATGGAAGACGGGGCTGGGTGTTCCTCGCCCACTTTGATATTTCTATCTTCTCTTTCATTCTCCTAATATATTTATATTCCGCTTTTTGTTAAATCAATATTTAATTTCTACTTTATTACAGTTATGTATGCACTGTTCACCGCTGAGTGAAGAAATTCTCTTGGATCGCATTTCCTTTCTTCTGTAACTTTTTGTTCTTCCAGGAATTACTAATTGCCTCATTTTTTTGGGGGTTCTGGATAGTTTGTCATTATCTTAATAATTCTTCTTAAAGTCTCCAGCAGAATTTCAAAGCGTTTTGCATGACGAAGCCATCCAAGGTACTATTGTGGTTCGCTCTTCCCTCGGTTCACCCCTCTGCACCTCCAGGGACCGCTGGCCCCCTGCACGGTGTCTAATTCCACTGACTGTACTTGTCTCTTGGTGGAGCTCCAGAGTCCGGATTCCCGCCTCTACCCACCCTCCAGACTGCTCTTGGAGGGTGCATGTTCGTTTCTCCTCTGAGTTCATTTCTCTTGCAAAGCCAGCTCAGAAAGCTAGATGCTGTTTTCTTAGTGGGATCTGGAGGTCTTGTACTACCAGTGGCAAATCCAGACTCCCAATCTTAATATGACCTCCATGGGAGAGTTTGATCCAAACTTCGGATGGTCTCATCTGTTGGGTTGCTAGTCGTCAACCCAAAGTCTAGCCAGTCATCTCAGAGGGATCTCTTGGTCTGAAGGTTGGGAGAGATGGATTTATTGGGGTAGAAGCAGACCCACTCTGAGGAATAGTTGACAGCAGTCAGCAAGATCAACGTCATTGCCGCCCGTTTTTTCACTTTCCCAGAGATTCAAGATCGCTGTACAGTGGAAGCTTGTACGAATGCTAACTTTGTTAGAAGGCGCTCTCCTGCCATATCGTCAGTACATCAGCATAGATGCAGGTGGCATTAGCTAGATAAGTTCTCAGCAAGATGCGATTCGCAATGCGTTAAACCCCTAGACTCTGAAATCGGTTGAGATCAACATGGCCTCCCTTGTCTCAGGGCACCACTGGCATTTCTGAGCTTGATAACTTAGCCTAAACGTCACCTGCAATGTGGCAGTGGAGGCACATGCTTTCTTCAAAAACAAACGGGTTTGGGGGGAGAGCAGAGGAGTCGTTCAGCCTGGCTGTGCTTACTCACACCCTAAACTAAGTCAGAAATGAGCGGGGGGCCTGGAGATGAGGGAGGAAGAGAGGAAAACATGATTCTAACAAGTAGTACAAGCCACCCTATTCAGCAAGTCTAGGGTACATGAAAGGCTTCTTGTATAGTTTATAGAATGTGACCCAGAAACAGAATGGCCTGGCAACAGGATTTCATTTCTTCCTCCTCTGGGGAAGAAGCTCATTTAGTAAACATAATAAATCCTTTGCTTATTCCAGCAACAATATGGCTGGATAAACAAGACCTGAACAGTAACAATACCAGTAGATGCCCTAGCATGGAAATGGAAGTGGGAGACTTCACAGGGTCCCACACCCACACGAAGGACTCCAGGCAACTAGTGACTGATAAGGAAGGAGCAGCTCTTCTCTCCTAGTAATGAGCTCCCTAGTCGTTTATCCCTGAAATCATCCACGCACAAGCAACGCTCAACAGACTCAGCAGGTTATAGTCATATATTTGTGCATTTATATGTGCATAAATATATATAATTGTAATAAAATAAGAAGCCATCAATTTGAGAAGGAACGAAGAGGGGGCCATGGGAGGGATTAGAGGGAGGAGAGAAAAGTGGGGAAGAGATATAATTATACTTAAATTAACATAAAATCTGATGAAAGCACAATGTCTTTGGAAACCCGGGGAATGGTTACTGAGTGATTCTCTTTGCCCACAGTTTACTTTGTGCTGAGGTGGCCACAATTAAGACACAGGCAGGCTTAGCATATGTCAGGGGATGTGGCCATTGAGCAAATAGCTAAAAGTGTATCGGCCAACTACAAACAGATCCTTAACCTGATGGGTGGTATCTATTAAAAACTCAAAGTTAACTGGGACTATCACACCCCTTCTCCCAAGGCTCAGGGGGCATCGTGGAAGAGAGAGCAGAATGAATACAAAAGTTGGAGGTGGTGGAACACTATTATGAAACACTATTTTCTAGACTCAACAGGGACGTTGTTCATACGAACTCACAGAAGCTACCATGCAAGGTCAAGGTAGACAAGATCGCAGCATGAAATGGGAGGTGGTCACAAAATCCTGCCCCTAGCTGAGGAGCTATTGGAAATTGGTGAGAGAGGGACTCCCCCAGTCTGCTGAGAGAGGGAGGGTCTGTTTTCTTCAGAGATGTGGCCCCTAAGAGGATAGTCAGGTTCCGACAGTTGGTCCTTACACCCAAGTGCCTATAAGACAGCACTAAGTAGACTCAGTAGGTTTTTTTTTTTTTAAAGAAGAGCACGTTAACTTTGAAGGGGAAAGTGTCTTGGGGAGGCATAGGAGGAATTATGGGGGGGGGTGCGATGGGGGATAGATCTGACTAAAACACATTATATGCATGTATAAATTTTTCAAATAATAAAAAAGGAAAAATCCATCATGCACACAATTGTGCATGGCTCTGGAATACTCATTTCTGAATGAAATTTAGATGCGATGTTTTCTGAATACTAAACAGACTGTCATCTAGACATGAACACAATACAGTTCAACCACTGCACACATCGTGGGAAAAGTACCATAGGAAAGTAGGAAAATTACAGACCTAGCTATTAAATCCCCCCTCACTATTAACTAGTCTTGCAACCCTGAGGAACTTTCTCAATTATAAAATGGGGATACCATCATACAGTATTTGTTGTAACATTAAAAAATACTCCATTCCCACTCCCCTAAAACAGTACCTTAAAATTTAACATCATATGGAATAGTAAAAGCCTGGGCTTCTTTTCCAAGATCAGGAACATAAGGATGTCTGGGGTTTTGTTCATTTTTTGTTTGTTTGTTTTTAAATTTCTGTTCAAAATTGTAATAGAAGTCCTATCCTGGATAATAAATCAAGGGCTTAAAAAAAAAGAAAATGAAATCGAAACAAAAACCCAAAATGATAAACTGATACAATTTGGAAAGTAAAAAAAAATGAAACTACTTTCAGATATGATTTTATATCTTTAAAATCCAAAGGAACCCCTTTAAAACCGGAGCTAATGAATGAGTTTAGAAAGGGCATAAGATGTAAGATCAGTATACAAAACTCAACGTATTGCTAAAAACTAGCAATGATTAACTGAGAAGGGATAGGAAAACTTTTTTGCTCACAATAGCATCCAAAGGAACACAAAACTCAGAAGTCAGTTAACACAGGCACACAGACCTTCCATACTGAAAACAGGAAAGCGTCTCTAAGAGAAGCTAAAGATTTAAAATTGAAGCATGTTCTGTATCTACAAATTCAGAAACTCGATGTTGTGAATATGATATTTCCCAATTAATTGAATACTTGCTGTGATCTATATCACCCCCGTAACCCCAGGATAAGACTGCAAATATAAACTAAATCCTCACAGTAGGATGAGCGGATGTTCAAAGACAGCAGGGTGCGAGTCTTTTCAGCAACGGGTGCAGAGAAGACCAGATGGCCACATGTGAAAGAATAAAGCTAGACTCCCGTTATATACAGGCAAAAAATACCTCAAAATAGTTCAAAATCCTAAATGACAAAGGCGAAATTATAAAAAAAAATGTTGTAAGAGACTCAGGAGTAATCATTTGTGACTCAAGACTGGAGATCTTGAGAGCTAACACCCAAAGTATAAATAACTAAAGAAAAATGGGCAAGGTAGGACCTCATCAAACCTAGAATCTTGTGAACTTCAAACGATACCACCCCAAATTGAAAAGACAAAAACCAAGCAAAACCCCACCAAAATACAAAGTGGGGAGGAACTGGGAAAGGATAAATAGGATAAAATATATTAAGTGAAAACAATTTTTGATTGACAACTAAACAAAAATTAAAATTAAAAAATTGAAAAGATAACTTTAAAGAACAGGATAAAAGTCGACAGCATATGTGATAAGGGATTAGGGACTAAAGTATGAAAATAACTCTTACAACTCAGTGTCAAGAAGATATTAATACATCATAATAATATAATCAACTTCAAAATACAGAAAGGATTTGAATAGAATTCTCTAAAGAAAACATATGATTAACCTATAATCAATGGGAAAGAGACTCAACATCATTTGGTATCAAGGTAGTGCCAGTCAAACCCACAGTGAGGTACCAGTTCACACCCAGAGAGACAGACAACACTGAATGCTTCTTAAACACCATCCATTGCTGTCGGGAAGATGATAAGGCAAGCCGCTGCTCAGGATGTCACACAGAGTTACCATGTGATCCTAAGGCCCAATCCCTAGCTATATAGCCAAGTGCAGCGAAACACGTCCACCTTGAGGCTGGCCTGCAAACACTCCCAATATGTTAACTAATGATAGTCGTCACGAAGTAGGAATAACTTCAACATCTACCAGTTGTTGAATAATGAATCAAATATGGCATAGCACCAATGAACTCCTACTTAGAACTAAAGTGAAATGAACACTGAGGCATGCTTCACTGTAGATGAACCCTGAAAACATTGTGCAAAGTGAAAGACACAGTTACTAAGGGCCACTCATTTCATGATTCCACTTGTATGAAACACCCAGAATAGGCCAACCCACAGAGTCATGATGTAGGTTAGTGCTTTCCTAAGACTAAAGGTTGGATGCGCCTGGGGAGTGACTGCTGGGCGAGCATCGCATTTCCTCATGTGGAGATGAAGGTGCTCTAAAATGATATTACTGGAATGTTCCTGCAGGCCTGCGATTATGCTAAAGCCACAAATGCAGCACTTTCGTGTGACGGTGTCTCCTCATGTAGCTGGTCTGGAACTCACGACGTAGCCCAGGCTGGATTGGAATGTATGGTCCTTCCACTTCTGCTTCCTGAACCTTAGGTTTCTAGGGGTGTACCGCCATGCCCCGCTTGAACTCCATACTTTAAGTATGCTGTGGATTGCATTTCTCTAAAAAGGAGAAAATTGGCAACAAGAAAACTACGTGTTGAGTTTTGTAACTGGGGGAAGGGTATGTAAGGAATTTTATGGGAGTTGCCAGTCGGGCTACAGCAAGAAAGGGTAGGTGTTGCACTACTAATAGCCAGGGCAGAGCAGACAGTAAGGCCTGAGAGCCAAAGCTGGGAATAACAGACCATAGAAGGCAATGGTATTAACCATACATGGTGTATGTAGATGGAGGATCAAGGTGTGGTCAGAGGGATGGGCAGGGGCACATGGTACATCAATCCAGGGATCGATGTTAAGGACTCTAGAATTACCTTGTATGGCAAGAAGGGTTTTTAACTTGGGGAATGCAGTAAATTAATTTGAACTTTAAAAGCATAGCTCTGGCTTCAGAAAATTGATTTAAGGGATATGAATGGATATAAAAAAATAAGCTCAAAAACCAATGCAAAATCCAGGGAGACAGATGATTTCTAAGAAATCCAGACAGGAGTAGTCTGAAGAGAGAGTAGGAAGCAGGATGTGGAGACAGAGTTCCTTTACGAAGTTTGGCTGTGTTGGGAGGAGAGGGGTGGTAACAACCAGAAGGGATTGTGAGGTGGGAGAAATTCAAAGGATGCATGTGCTTGAATGAGGCTTAGAACACTTGAGAAAGGAGAGAGAGAGAGAGAGAGAGAGAGAGAGAGAGAGAGAGAGAGAGAGAGAGAGAGAGCAGTTTAGTGTTCAGAAGCTAGAGGAGAAAAATTCATTCAATCAGGTCCTTGCAAAGGTGATGGTAATGAGTTATGGAACACGCCCAGAGGGAGATCCAAAGGGAGATGCTGTGTAACAGAAGACAAGGAAGGAGGAGGGGGTGTTTCCAAAGCAGGTGGATTTGTACATTTTCAGGCAGAGCTTCTTCACCTTGTCACCTCCAGTTCCTCATTGTAGCTTATGGGCCACATGTAAAAGCATATGTGCCATATTGTGATGTCAGAGAGTGGTCTATGGACAAGGGAGAGGGTCCACTCTCAGGGTCATGATGGCATTAATGCAAGAGATAAATACATATGTATACCCCCTCTCTGTACATTCTTCAGAACAGGAAACTGGAAAAATTAGTGAAAAGAGAATTGGAACTCCCAAAAGAGACAAGATAGAGAGAATTCTGTGACTTCAAAAGTTCAAGGATGTAGACCCCGTGTGCCAAATTAGCTTCAAGATACAATTAAAGAGTCATTCTTTGCATTAAAATCCATGTAGGCAGTGACAGGCACAATAAAATTAGAAATGATCTGTTTTTAAAAGGAGCGAAAGGGGAATTCAATGCAGCTGAGTAAAATTGACTCTTGTCAATCTGTAATCACTAGTAACCATCAAATGTTCATCAGGAAGCATTGATGCACAAATATTATATCTTCATGCAAACACCTTTCTCACGGTTTCAAGGAACACACACGATTCATAGGTTATACAAAGACCATGTCCAGAAGCAACAATATTTCAGAGGGTGTGGGGGTGAATTTTGATTATCAACTTGATTGGAGTAAGAAACATCTATGGGATTAGTGGAGTGCACTTTCGGTATTTCCAGAGAGGGTATTTCAGAGAGAACTGACTAAGTGGGTAGGACATGTTCCAAATGTGTTGGGGAGGTACCATCCCATGAACAGTCCCACACTGAACAAAAAAATGGGGAAAAAAGAAGAAAACCAGTTTGCCTGGGATGTCCTTCTCTATGTGTGTTGCTTTTATTGGTTGATGAATAAAGCTCTTCTGACCAATGGCTTAGCAGAGTAAAGCCAGGTGGGAAATATGAACAGAGATATATGGAAAGAGTAGGCAGAGTCAACAAGATGCCATGTAGTTGCTGAAGGAGAAAGGTGCCACATTAGCAGTAAGCCACAGCCTCATGGCGATATATAGATTAATAGAAATGGGTTAATTTAAGATGTAAGAGCTAGGTAGGAATATACCTAAGCCATTGGCCAAACAGTATTGTAATTGATGTAGTTTCTGTGTGATTATTTGGGTCTGGGAGGCTGGGAAACAAAAAAAGATCTGTGTTTAGAACCAGTTGTGTATCCTGCCGGTGGATGCAAAGCACCAGCCACCCTGAGTTCCCATTGCCATGCTTTCCCTACCATGACATACCATGTTTTTTCAAACAGAAACAAACTGTAGATGGAAGGTTGTTTTTTTTTTTGTTTTTTGTTTTTGCTAGCTGGGTCCCACTTGATGAGTTCTCTCTGCCCATTGGGTCCCTGCAATCGCTTATGAAATAATCACTCAGAGGCTAAATATTAAACATAATTATTGTTTGATCAATGGCTTAGGGAGTTTACTGGCTAGCTATAACTATAGACTAACTCATTTCTATTCATTTATATTTCACTATGAGGCTTGAGGGCTCATGGCTTGTTACCTCACATCTTGCTGATGCAGTGGCTAGCTACCTGGTATCTCCTTGACTCCACCTTCTCTCTTTCTGTATCTTTGTTTGGATTTTCTGCCTAGCTATATTTTGCCTGTCTATGGACCGAAACAGCTTTATTCATCAACCAATGAAAGCAACACATATACAAAAGGACATCCCATATCAATGAACCTTTTCTTCTGTTAATTGCTGTTGTCAAGCATTTTGTCACAGCCACAAGTATATTGTAGAGAGGGCTTTGACCACAGTATTGTTCCATGAAGAACCAACAGTGATAACCAAATAAGAGAGACTTTGGGTCAGGCAACAAAGGTGTTGAAGGACCTCTAGGTCTGGAATGTCCAGTCTTTATTTCTACAGTGTTCTAGTGGGTAGAGTTTCTATGGAAGGGTGTTAGAAATTTCCAGAGACTAAGATGCTTGTCTCTAAATAAGGAATATATAGACTTGAAGATTCCCAGAAAATGGGAAGATAAATCCTCAAGCTCGTCAGAATTTTAGAACACTCACTCAGTCAGAATTCGGCTGTGGCAGGACTGGGCAATGTGATAACAGATTTTCTGTAACTCTAGTTTGTTCTATAGAAGTCAAGAAGAAATGGCAATGTGTTTGTTGATGAGCACAGACTAGAAGTATCCATGCTGATGACTACACACATCCACTTCTGTCCCAAGCCAGCTAGACAATGGTAGAGCCAGTGGGGTGGCCAGCTCTCCTTTCCCCCAAGGTCAAGTGTTTGCGTAGCTCTGCAGTGTTCTGTTTCCACCATTTCTGGTCCCTGTCTGGAATGAGTCACCACCCTTTCTCTCTGGAACATTAATTAAATGTTGTAAATCTCTCATTCATGACTTTCAGGCTGTGCTCTTCATGAATGTGTCCTGATAAAATCTGAGCATTTGGCCTTGAAACCCAGAAGCCGTGAGCAGCAGGGCCTTAGCTCACAAAATAAGCCTTCCGGTATCTCTGAGAGGCTGTCTCCAGGGAGTCTTACGTGTCATTTTTAGAAAAAGAGGGACACTGTTCGGAGGAAGAAGAAAGGACTTGAGTGCTGCCATGTCTTACCTGGTCCAGAGGGCTCGGCTGGACCCCTCACCTCAGCCATACATGACCAGGTTCATCCACTGAGAAATAAGCATCGTCATTAGAATGGCTATCTCTCTTCCTCTCCCCTCCCTTCTCTCTGGTGTGTAAGTCTTTATATATGGAGATTCATGTATCTGTAAATTGTGTGTTTGGGGGCAGATGTTGCTGCCAGGTGTCTTCCTTACTTTTTGAAATGGAGTCTCTCATTGAACCCAGAGTGTACCAATTGGGTGAGGCTAGCTGGCCAGCAAACTCCTCAGAGCCCCCTGTCTCCACCTCTCCAGGGCTCTGGGATTGTAGGCATTCACCACTATGCCTGGCTTCTTATGTGGGTGCTAGGGTTCTAAACTCAGGTCCTCATGCTTGTGTGATAAGTACTCACTGACTGAGCCTCAACCCTGAGTAACCAGTTCTTAAAGCTGGTTCATTTCACGTGGATCAGGGCAAATATATAGCCCTCCTTTAGAAGGTCTCAGTTCAGTACCAAGGCCTTTCCCCAGCTCACTCTGCCCTCAGTGTTCTGCCACAGCACATCTTCCCTCTGCTTTCTAGGTAACTCCTCTACAGTCCCCCATGCCACCAACTGAGCAATTGAAGGGCATATATTATTTTCTAAATAGCCCAGCAGAGAGAGGTGTATGGGAGTTGACCAGCTGACTGGTTAGATGGCTCTAAAATTCAGGCTTAATGTACAGTGAGCTTGGTGGACTGTTCTTTACTTCTCTCTTGGATTTATGACTCCCACATAATCCTCTGCTTTATTAAGCTATTGAAAAAAAAATAAAATCTCTCTGCCAAGATCCTAAAGCAGCCTGGCAGCCCGCAATATATAAAGGCAGTAATTGGAGGCAGGTCCCCCCACCCCCCTCCGCCCCAGCCTGGCTGGCCTTTGATGGACTATTCAGTACCCCGGGGAGAAAAATGTCCCTTGGAACTGGATCAGGAGATTGTAGCCTGGGACTGTGCCTGGTTCTGGGAGGGGAAGATGCCTTACCTCCATCTCTGTCAGGTAGACTCCTTTGCCATCCTTGGAGAGGTTGCGGAATGCCTCTAGGATAGAGGTAGAAAGGTTTTGAGGGGTTGAGAGGAGGTCCTAAGTCGTCACTGTCCCCAGCGGGTGCTTTACTCTGTTCTCCCGTTTCATCTAGCTCTATGCCATGGGGTGGCTTAAGGGTCTCCCATCAGGACAGTTGGGATTATCCTCATCTCTCCCCTTCCAGAGTCCATGTACCTCTCCCCCTTGACTGTATTCACTGAGATGGGAAGACCACCATGGGTGGCACCATCCCCTGGCTGGGATCCTGGACTGTGTGAGTAGAGAAAGGGCATGCATTTGCTGCCTTCATCCTGGTTATGGCTGTAATATAACCAGTGGCTTCAAATTCTGGCTATCCTGTCTTCCCTGACTCTAACCTGCGACTATGAGCCAGAAAGCAAAACAAAACAAGTAAAACAAAACAGAGCCTCATTTCCCTCAGGTTGCTTTGGTCAGAGTATTTTATCATAGCAACGGTGAAGGAAAGTAAGACAACTTCCAAGAGAGGAAGCAGGCCAGAACTTGGAGGAAGGCTAGAATCTCAATGGCATGGTGTTAGGAGGGCGGTACGGCTTTCTGTGTCATTTACATAGAACCAGGCACCACACAAATTTCCATGCTATGGGATTTTTGTTTTCTTTTCCCTTTGAGAATGTACCGTCCGTTCTGTTGGCTTTGGTTGGGGAGGGTCCCAGTCTTTCTCTTGGCCAGATGGTTTCTCAGATGTGTTAACCTCACAGCAGCCGTGTGTGTGCACGGGGGTTTGCAGACCTCAGTCAACCTCACAGCAGCCGTGTCGGGGGTTTGCAGACCTCAGTCAACCTCACAGCAGCCGTGTGTTTGCACGGGGGTTTGCAGACCTCAGTCTCTACCCTATCCCTCACCACAGCACTACGGACAGTCTCACTCCTAGATCTGGGGAGTCTCAGGCAAGACACCAGCCTGCCTACTCTTGAGTCTTCACCCAGGTCCCGGGGGCATCACTGCTTTCCTGGCCATGGGTCACTGGGAAGCTCTACAGAATGCCCCCAGGGTCACTTACTTGCCATGGTTTCTAGTCGTATCAGGAAGCAGACGAGGCTGGGAAAGCTGACTCGGCCAGCGCTGTCACTGTACCGGAGTGTCATGAGACTCAGCAGCTCATTGCCGACCAAGATTCCTGAAAGGAAGTCTGGGATGGGAAGGCGAATTGGTGAGCTAAGCGGACACTGGAGATGGGGTGATCCTCTGCTTCACGAGGGTCAATAAACCTGTCACGAGGGTCTAGCAGCCTCCCACCACGTCCCCTGCTCAGTCCAGTAGGTCAGCCAGTGCCACCTCACTCAGGGCCTGGCCTTTTTCTCCTGATCGCTGGCTGTTGTGTCCTAGAGTCGCAAGCCTGCAGCTCGGCCAGAGGCCAGCTCAAGGGACTCAAGACACTGGAACATTGTTTTTTCCAATAATTGGATAATCCCCATGCAGCATGGAGCTGCCAGGACACCTAAGGGCTGAAGTCCAACCCTGCCTCTGCCAGGTTTCTCTCTTCTGGTGATCAATTAAACTGTCTTCCAGCTAGATGTCATGACTCCCTATAAGCCCTGTATATGGGTGCTGCTAATGTAGGCGGGTGTGGTCTCCCTGAAAGATGGAGGTTCATTTCTACAGTGCCCATCCAAGGAAAGGCTGGGGCACAGAAGGGAGACACAACTCAGAAGGCTGCCTTGACTGGGCAGAAGATAAGCCTCTTGCCCTTGTCACCTTTGACCTTGTCATTTTGCATCTCTAGTTATAAGCTCCAGGGAGTCGCCAGCCACACAGGTGACAAGTGCAGAGTGGCCAACAGTTATTGCTCTGGTGAGCAGGCAGACACCTGAAATCTATGTAAGGATGAGCTTGGGGGCTCATGGGCCACATGTAGTTAGAGTCACACTTGACTTCTGCAGTGAAGCTGATAACGTAGGAACCAGATAGCCTTCAGTTGGGGCTTGAGTTTTCCTGACAGCAACCTACCTAACCTCTGAGCTGCTGAGTTGAAGTGGAAGTGGTCCCCACTTCACCCCCTTGTTCTATTCTGGGTCAGTTAGGCTGCTTTGGTGATTCTGTCTTTAATTGGTTCTTCAATGGTGTTCCAAGTGTGGTCCCATGTTAGCCAGAAATTAATCCCTGGAGCTTGCTGGAAATGGAGGGAAAGCTGAGCCTTCCTAGCTCTCCCAAGCCTGGCAGGGCACTCTAGGGCAGCTCAGCTGAGTCTCTCAGCCTTCTGCTATGCTGCAGAGCCGTGACACTGGGGTGCACAGTGACTGTCGTAACTAGGGGAGAAGCTCTGCTCAAATGGAGAGCAGTGTCTTGCATTTCTACCCCTTTCTCTACCAGGAACGTGAGAAGAAGAATTATGGAGGGGCTTTTTTTCAGAGTTAACCTGGGGGAACACGAGTCTATGGTTTATTAAGGAAGGTGGCCATTTTCTTACATAACCTTTGTGTGATGTGTCTTCCCCACACACATGGAAGAAGCAATGTTTCCTGTCCTTCCCAGTTCGTGGCCGAGCAGAGACAATGGAATGAGACGATGCGAACAGTTTGCGGTGACCTATGAAGCACTCTGCACCCTAGACTGTTGTTATCATTGCCCCAGGCCAGAAAGCTCGCTCTCGATTTAATTTAGCCATGAACTTTATGTGAAGAGAGAGAAGTGAGAGCCCCAGCCTGCTGTGGGTATTTAACCCTGACAGCCCAGTCAGTGAGCTGGAAGCTCCTGAAAGATGAGCTCCATCCCTTGTAGGTCATCAGTCATGTGGTCCTCCCCCACTCAATAAGATCCGGGTTGGAGGGAAATTGGTACAGGACTGTTCAGGCTACAGTGGGGCAGGAGGCAGGGCTCGCATCTGAGTTTAGAGTGCTGGGAACCTGTGAAGGTCAGTGTAGGTAGTGGAGGACACACAGCTAGAGCTCTCTTTTCTCCCATCTGCCCACCCTCACTGTGTCAACCTTGCTTATGGAAGGCTGGGAATGTAGGACTTCACGCATGCCCCACGCCCCCCGGTCATCCAGGTATCACGAGCCCATGTTACCTGTACTCTCTATGACCTTCCATAGGTCTGAGCTCAGGAGAACTCCAGGGCTCCTCTGGATGTTCTGGAAAACATGCTGATGGGGGTGGGGGAGGGAAAGAAGCAAGAAGTCTGTGAGGACCCAGAAGGTGACTGGGAGAGGTTTTGTAAGTCTCTTCTCCATCCCTAGAAGACACCTTACTAAAGTGTACAAGGAACCAGCTTACAGAGAGGTAGGGGAAGGAATGGGGCAAATGGGAATGGCCACACCCTTTAAGTCAGTTATTCTGGTCACATCTGGACCTGAAGCTTTCTCTTCTCACTCCAGACCCATGGGAAGTTTGGCTGTCTTTGGGAAAGCACAAGGCTTCTCTCCAGACCAGTGGCTCTCACCCTTCCTAATGCTGCAACTCTTTAATACAGGTTTTACGTTGTGATGCCCCCAACCATAAAATTATTTTCATTGCTACTTCATAACTGTAAATTTCCTGCTGCTATGATCGTAATGTAAATGTTTTTGGAGACAGAAATTTGCCAAAAGGGTCATGACCCACGGGCTGAGAACGACTGCTCTAAAGGGTTTGTGTCCAGCAGTTAAGTGCACAGACAAAACAGGTGATCGATCATCTCTCCGAGCGGAAGTTCCATTTCAGCTCTTGACCAACTGCGGAACTAATCTTCATCAAGTTACGCCACCTTTCTAGGCCTTGGTTTCCTCATCTGCAGTACAGGGCTAATTACAGTGCCTGCCTTCGAGGCTTGTTACAAGAAGCCGAGGAGCAAACACCGATAAAGTACAAATCCATGAAATGCTTGTTGTTCACTAATACATAAGTGTGCAGGCTCATCTGTGAATCCTCTCTCTTGTCCCTTAGAGAGAGCTGTGTAGAAAAGACCAACAGCGGGCTGGGGCTGGGTCCTGGCCCCAGCATGGCCGCAGCAGCCACTGCTAGCCACTCTTGCTTATGCTGGAGACTTTCCCTCTCTGTCAAGTGTTCATTGGAATCCTGATCCATGGTGCACCTCCTAGATGAGGTCTTGGATTAAGTGGGCAGCTGCCCAGGGCTGAGCACAGAGTGCCTGACTGAGGTCGGTACACACTGCAGCCTCCTGGGAGCTTTTCCATGTTCAAATAGGAAATCCCAGGTATGCAAGACACGGCCAACTGGGGTGGGGAAAATAAATATAGGACCACAGCTTGAGAACCGCCCCCACCCCCCGGGCTTATTTGGTTATTGATAGGTTTGAAGACAGACTTCGGGTGATTTCCATTACATTAGCTCATTCACTTAGTCGCTGATTAGCTAGGCCATGTATTGAGCAATTCTGAACACGGCTGTGTTATACACACTGTGGAGGCCTCTCTCTGGAGGCAAGATGAACATGAGGAAGACCCTGGCCTGGAGGACCCAGCCATGCAAGCATAGAAGGAGCCTGTTGTTGTGGAGTGTTAGCTGAAGATGTGTTACATTTGTTTATGCCGTGGAACGTTTGTTTAAAGATGCAACGTGTTACATTTGTTTAAACTCTGTAACTGTGTTACTTTGCCTGTTTGAAACATCTGATTTAACTAATAAAGAGCTGAATGACCGATAGCTGGACAGGAGAGAGAAATAGGCAGGGATGACTGGCAGGGAGAATAAATAGAAGAGAGGGAGAAGGATGCTGGGGGCCAGACACAGAATAAGAAGGAAAGAAAAGATATACAGACCTAGAGAAAGGTAAAAGCCCAGAGGCAAAAGATAGATGGTATAATTTAAGAAAAGCTGGCTAGAAACAAGCCAGGCTAAGGCTGGACATTTATATGTAATAAGTCTCCGCGTATTCTTTTGGAGGCCGAGGGGTGAGCCCCCGAAGAGCAAAAGAGAAAAGACTAAAAACCAAACAACTACAACAACTTGGCCACCATTCTAGTGTCTGATGAGAAGCCCAGTGGTCCGGGGTCAGGGGTCAGGGGACGCATCTTGTCATAGTCACACAGGCGTACTTAATCCAGTCTTTCAAAGTGTTCAGAGCTAGAGACATGATTAGACACATACATGTTGGTGCTCTTTGTTGTGTAAAAGCAGCTTGTATGCAGGTATATGTTTATATTTATTTGTGCACTCATTTATCTATTTGACATAGGGCTTCTCTATGTAGCCAAAGCTGGCTTCAAACTCATACTCTTCCTGCTGCAGCTTCCTAAGTGCTGGGATTACAGATGTGCCTATCACGCCTGACCAGGTTATATTTTTGTTTCATGTGTATAGACGTGCCTATTATAGGACACGCGCTGGAACATATTAACTGGGTCTTAATGCTTTCCCTTTGGCAAGAGGCAAACCATGGTTTCTTTTTTGAGTTTGCTTTTTCTCATCTATGTTTTCTTTTTTAAAAAAAATATTTATTTATTTATTTATTTATTTATTTATTTATTTATTATGTATACAATATTCTGTCTGTGTGTATGCCTGCAGGCCTGAAGAGGGCATCAGACCTCATTACAGATGGTTATGAGCCACCATGTGGTTGCCGGGAATTGAATTCAGGACCTTTGGAAGAGCAGGCAATGCATTTAACCTCTGAGCCATCTCTCCAGCCCCTCATCTATGTTTTCTATCAGCAACAGGCACAACTTTTAAAGTAAGGGTAAAGTTCAAAATATCAAGGTAGACAATGTGATCTGCTCTACAGGTATTGCACAGAAGACGAGGGGTCAGAGCAGACAGTAATTGGGTCGTAAGGACTGGCAAGAAAGATTTGGCAGGGAAGGCATGTCCAAAGCTTCCTGTATTTTTAGGGTGGGTGAGAAATGGCCAGGCTTGGGGTATGGAGATGGGAGAGCAGAGGAACAGAGGCATAGGGTTTATCGGGGACAGCAAGGCCTCTTAGAGTTGGATTTCAGAGGAAGTAGGATGAGTAAAAATGACGTCTTCTGGACTTAAAATTAGAAGCTCACCTCAAGAGGTCTGTGTGCTGCTTTGATGCATTCAGATTTTGTCCTGAGGACAATGGGAGGCCATAGGCCAACCACATCTCTTTTGGTAGGTCCTCCCACAGATGCATTGGGACAGAAACAGATGGGTTCTGACTAATGAGTGTTTGAACACACACACACACACACACACACACACACACACACACACACGCACACCATGCACCATGGCAATTCTAGACACTGCCCATGCTATCCTCTTTTCTCCGGCCTTCTAGAACATTCCTCACCCTGCCCCTCTGGCAGCACTGCCGCCTTTGTTTGCGTGTACGTCTCTCTAAGTAAAACGTGAGGTGACTTTGGGGATGGGCTGATGCTCCCCATCATTTCATACCCCAGGGTGGGACACCCAATACGTATTTGCTCAGCTGGGTTAGATAAGAGCGTTAGTCACGTCATAGAGAGCGTGACCGTACTTGGCAGTGGACGAGACGACTCCACAGTCTTGCAAACTCATACTGATCCAGTCGCCCGTTCACCTTCAGCTGGAGGAGTAGTTAAGCGCCAAACAGTCCAGAGGGTGGTGGAGAAGGGGGAGCTGTTTGCTCCAGCAGCAAAGCCAGAGCCGCGTCATCCTTCAGCTAGTAACCCTGTGCCATGTTGGCCCCAGGCCAGCCGGCTCCCACTCTGTCTCAAGGTGACCTGGTTTAGATTTGTTTTTACTGAATAAAATGTATTGTTAAAAAGGCAGGCACCCTGAGAAAGAGGCATCAGTTTCAGTTGTAACCAGCAGATGAGAGGGGACCCCCACCCCCACCACAGCATAACCTTCACCAGTTGGGCGGGGTTCTCTGGCAGGAGAGGCTGGGGAGGAGCATGCAGGGGGCTTGCAAGGCAGATGTAGTGTGGGTGGGTAAATGTGATGTCGCTGGGCCGTGTGTGTAACCGGGATGCTTCCTGTGTATTCCTATGAACTGCTTCCCCTTATAGTAAGCAACGAATGCAGGAGAACTAATTGAACTATGAGAGCTAGCACCCTGCCCTAGCACTCAAACCCAGGGGAGGCCCCATTTGCACTGTCCCAGTACAAAACATAGGTCTTTTCTAGCCCTTTCTTTTCTTCCCCCGGCTAGGTGCCCTAGCCACAGGGCTGCAAGGGCCATTTGGATTCCTCTGTGTCTCCGGGTGACTCCAGACCACAGTCAGCTAAGACAGGACTGATTTATGATTCCATCAAGAAGCCTTCTTGTTCTACAATAGCTGGCTTCGCATTCACACTCGAGCCTTGTTAAAAGTGTGAGGGGGGTGATCTGTCTCTCTCTAGAGACAGCCACAGCCTGGGCAGAAGCTGCCGGGCTTGGGATCCATCCTACATGGCCAGTGTCTCTCGGGCCTGGGTAGAGACAGCGGTTGGGTAGGGGAGAAAGTCCCCTTGGGGAGGGTGTTAAGGTGGGAGTTAAGTAATTAAACTTTGATTCCTGGCCCTGTTCCTTGTGGCCGTGGAACTGGGCTAGCCACTGAATCGCCTCAAGGCTACGGTCTACACGTGCAAAAATATCATGTGGACCACAAGGGGGCGCCACTGTCGTGCACTGCAGACTAAGGAGGTCCGAGAGTTTTCAGTGGTTATCTTTTTAAATTAGGGGCCTTCTGAGTAAGGAACCCAAACAGCAAAGATTTCTCCAGCGTTGAAGGAAAGGGCAAAGGGAAAATAGTTCCAACTGGAGTATGAAGTACAGGAGGAGGTTAGAACAGAAAGCTTGGAAGCTAAAACTTCTATTTCAAATCCCTGTGTAGTTTCAACTAGCTGTGGAAGCAGGGCAAAAGTACTTGACCTCTGCGGCCTCCGTGTCCTTCATTGTTGAATGGAATAACAGCTGTTGGACCCTCAGGGCCGCTGCAAGCGTTATAAACGCACTTCCTTAGGAGTCCCGGCAGTCTGCTCAGTAGTGACCATGGCTGCCACGATGAGCTAGATTCTAGAGTAAGTCGGGAGAACAGGCACAGGATCTATGTGATACCTATGACTAGAAGCCCAGGGGAAGCCCTCAGGCCAGGCGGGTTCCTAGGGTTGCAGGAGGGGGTGACTGCAAAGGATACATCCATCAGAGCCACAATGCTTTGGCACTGGTCCAAGGAGAAAGTGTCCTCTGGAGACCCTGAGGAAAGAGAGGAAGTGCCATTGAGCATGGCGACCTGGGAGACAGGGCTGGAGCCAGCAGGACTCTGAGCTGACATACCTGTCAGGAACTGGAACTCTTGGTTAAGAAGTTTCTGCAGTTGGGTGGCATCAATGTCCAGCCCCTGGTCCAAATCAGGAGAAAAATGGGCATGAGATGGGAATCAGGAGCCAAGGGATAAATCCACCTGATTCAGTAGCTGTTCTCTGGGTTCTAAGCCCCTCCTTTCCGCAGCATGTCTACCCATGTCTACCTGTTCTTTGTCCCAGGCCTGCCCTGGGTTCTGGCCCTGCTGATAACCCACTCCCTGATATCTGTCTTGGCACTGGACTCCTGGTGTGGGCTCTGTCACGCTGCTCCCCTCCATTTATTATTAGACAGAAAGTATGCTTCTTCCTCCCCTTCTCACTGCAGCTGGCACTAGCAGATTGCGCCCCCGCCCCCCACCCCCAGGAGGCCTATGGCAAGCACTGAGGTGTGTTCTCCACTTCCAGAGGGACTGTGAGAAGATGTGATGCCTTCCAGCGTGCATGCGTGTGATAGTAGGAACTAAACATGCCCGAAGCCTAGGCACTAGAAACTGCTACCATGGCACCTTCCTTGGTCTTCCGGGTACTGAGGCTTTGCTAGATTAACAGCAGAAAGCAGCTGAAGTGGTGGGTAAGCAGGGTGTTTTCTAGGCCTGATCTCAGGAGGAGGTCGTGACACTAGCTGTTCCCTGAAGACATTGGGTAGTCTGGTGGGCAGTGTCCTTGACAACTATTTTACAGAGAAGCATGGCTGCTGTACTTGGGTGAGCCAGCGCTAGAGTAAGGTTTCTCCGTGGTTAGACCTGGAGAGTGTCATTCCTTGGCTCAGAATGTGCCTCCAAGGGGTCTCCTGAGTCCAGCCCCTCACAGATAACTGCCCTCACAGCCCCCACACACTGTCCCTTTCTCCTCTTAGGGTTGGCGGTTTCGCCTGCCCTGAAAGCAGAAGAAGTCCCATACCCTGTCCTTGTAAGGCCTCACAGCAAGAAGCACAAGCCTCTAAGATGCCAGTACCTCATGCTGGTCCTCAGGCCTTCTTCTAACCTCATAGTTTGGGAATATCAGGGAAACTGGGTTGATGTGCCCAACATCAATCAAGTTTTGTTTTTTTTGCCCCAAAGAATCTTGCACAGAAGTTGGTATGCTAAGGAGGGACTTGCCTTCATGGGATTGCCCACTAACTGACAAACTGAACAGAGCATGGACCCCATCTGCTTCCTCCTCCATGTTACCCACCTAGGGCCCGCTTGGACCAGGACTCTACATTCTGTCACCCCACTGGGAGCATTGGAAACACCGATGGCAGGGATAGCGATGGTGGTTGCTTAGACAAGTTCCCCGAGAATTGCATGTATGAGCTATGGGACCCTCAAAGGTTGGGGCTGGGGAACTGACAAAGCGTAGTGAACTAGATGCTTGGGGAAGGTCCTGGGAGTTTGGAAAATGCTTGCCAATTGAGTTCATAGAGGATGGTGGTTAGGTTTGCTCTGTCGAATCTAGAGCTCAAATGCATGATCCCTTTCCGAGAGACAGGCCTAGTTATACTATCCCCACTGCCATGGTTAACGAAAGCAACTCGCAGCAACGGAGGCTGATAAATGACTGTGCTAATAGAGCTGGTTACGCCAGAGGGAGATGTCATGGGGGAAGCAACAACATGTGCATGAGAAATGCTTCGCTTAAAGATGTCTTGGGCTGCCACAACCTCTGAGCATAGCTTGCATGTTGTACAGGATGCTGCTAGGGTACCTTGCCTACCTAAGAGGATACTGTATTGGTGTCTTATTCTAATTCCAACCAATGCCCAATACCAGCTGCAGTCATTCTAGGGGGAGCCAAACGTTTGGCTATCTCTTGGGAAAGTCCTGACTAGGGAGTCTGTACCATCCTGTCATACGACAGATTTATATTTTTATTTTAGAGGTACATGGGCCTGTGTGGAAACGTACCACCTGCCCTGGAAAAGCTTTGGTCCCAGGCATCCTAATCAGGTCCCGCTGACCACTTCAGAGCAGCTAATCCAAGCTTGGGTGTCTGCTCCAGAGGAACTAATCTGTCTTAATTCAACCTGACAGAAATGATTGAGCACCTCCTCTGGGCCAAGGACGGTGATCGGCGCTTGGGGACGAGGAACGCATATGAAGTCGCCTCTGCCTTTGGGAATTCACAGACAGGGCGCAGTGGTCTTCTGGGTCAGTCTTGTCTCAGTGAGAGCTGGCCTGCATGCTGGGCAAGCGCTGAGGGGCTGCTCTTTGTGGGACTCACCCCTCATTCCAGCCACACTCTTATCTGTAACCCCCCCCTTTCTTTGTCTGTGGGTTCAACCTGTGCCCGAGATACCGCCATGCCGTTAGCCCTCCAAGTACAGAAGCACGGGATGGCATCCTTCCTTCCTTCCTTCCCCAGCCTCTGCTTGGCTCACGATACACAAAATCATCTATATCACTTTCTGCTTCCCACACCGACACAGTTATTAATGGTAAAAGGCCCATCCCACGGAGCCACTGGCAGCTCTTTTATCCTGAGGAGTCAAGGAGTTCTTTATAACAGTTTATTAAACCATTAGGAAAGCCCCATGTGCACATAGGTGGCTTGGCAGGAAGAGAGCTGTTGGGGCTTTCTGAAGCTGGCCAGTTCCCGGGAGGAACAATGCCAGGTTTGGTGGGGTGGTGGGGGGGTGATGACTGAGCCAGAGAAAGATTTCAAGGGCTGCTGCCAACTGCTTGTCTAAAGGCTTAAGCCACACTATATCCCTTACACACAGTCCATAATTGTCCTCTCCCTTCCTAAGCTCTCTGTTCCAATGGGATTCCACCCTCATGGGGACGTCACTTGTCCTACAGCTTGGCAGTCGGAGCCTCTGGGGCTGGTCCAAGGAGAGAAAGCGGCTGATATGGTCAAGTCCTTTTTACTCCGTGCATTCTGACAAGCAAACTGGAGATGGCTCTGTCCCTGGAGTCCCTCCCTGCCCACTCTCCTGGTGAGTAAGGTCCATGGGTGTTAGACAACATACCTGATCCACATATCTGTAGAAAATGCTGTTTTGGGATTCATTTTCTTCTAAAAGACTTCCCTGGAGCAAAAGGAAAATTGTTAAGTCAAATTTCCGGGGAAGAGGCCACTCATGTGGTGTTGTAGCCTTGTTTCAGTAAGAGCGGGCCTGGTTGAAAGGGTATAATTAGCCTCACCCGAATCTAAGATAGATTCTTTACCTGGTGGTTGTAGGGGTCGGGAAATGGGGGGAAATCAGACTTGAAGGGGGTTTGAAAAGTAAAGTTTGGTAGAAGGAAGGTATTTGAATCCAGTCTGGTCTTGGGGGGAGGGCTGGTCTTCTCTTCTGCCCTGTTCCTTAGAGCTGCCAGAAGCCTACCATTTTCCCTGGTCAATAGCAAGGGCAGGAAGGAGAAAGCAGCTCTTGGCGAGATGGGAATAAGGACAGCAAACAGGGCTTGCACACCTACCTTAAGGGCTCTGAAGTTGAAACTGCTGTTCAGATTCCTAGAAAATCAGGGGAAGAGTGAGACAAAAATGACCCGTACCGTATTCCCGGGAGTCTACTGTGGAGGGCACCCAAAGGCACCTAACATCTCCAGTGCCGGTGAGCAGAAGGCAGTCATGGAAGGAGTCACGATGATCACATGTTCATTTGAGGTGGGCATGGTCTGGTTTTCTAGCCACTGACTTGTTCATCCTCAGATGCTCACGGACAGTGATTTCTATTGCCAGGATGCAGAAGCCCCTTGCCTCATCCTCCATCTTGAATTGGCAGTGATGGCTACCTTTACATGTCCACTGTCAAGACCTCTCTAACTCCTGCCTCAGGCTCAAAGGGACAGGACTTCACCCATGATTTAACATTTAAGACGCTGTAGAATCAGAATTTGCTTTTCAGGTCACTCTGACTTTCTGGTCTGCCCCCACGTTCTGACCAGTGAATCTAACTCACGGTACCATCTTCCCATGCATATGACTAACCGAACTTACTCACTAAGCTCTGGGCTCTGCTATGTCTGCTTCTTCTCAGGATCTTTCTACACGCATGCTCTTCTCTTGAAGTTACTAATGTCTGTTTACCTCCAAGGACCAACTCAAGTGCCATTGTCTCTGAGAAGCCCTTTCCAGTTCCTAGGGACAGAAGCAGTTCCTCCACTCTCTCCTTTCATGCAGTTTTACATTGCTGTTGGGGTCAAGTTTTAGGTTCATGAACATTCTCATTTCCCGCTGTAGTGAGGGTCTCAAGAGCAAGGCTCATACAGTGTCCTTGGTACACCACGTTCTGCATGTGACACTAAAACACTCAGGACCCCCGGGCTCTATACCTGTCCTTGTCCGGCATTTTGAGGAATATTCGGAGCAGGAACTCGACTTCCTTGCGGTGTGCCGAGGGAACCACCACATAGGTCCCGGGGCTCAGATGAAATGATTTGGTGAAGTTGCACTTGGAGACATAGTCTATGCCCTGGGCAGCGTTTCTAAATGGGGAGAAAAATGCAGGTGGCAGTCTTTCCTGGAACTTCTGGAACTAGAAGAAACAAGATCATTGTGAGAAAGCTCTTCCCGTGCATGAAACCTGGCTCCAGGGGCAGGCCGCTGCCTTCTAGACCCTTCTCTGCTCACCTGACCAGCATTTACGAGTTCTGGGGAAGGAGTCAGCGATGACTCCGATCCAAAACTAAACAAACAAACAAACAAAAACCCCAATAGTACCTTATCTACCAGGTGAATCCCACCTGTAGTCTGTGGGGCACATGGATACCCAGGACATCCCAAGAGAGCCAGCGATGTGGCTCAACACTTTTGTAGAAGATAAAAATTGAGCCGTGATGTCAGAAGGTTGGACTTGACAGATTCCAGACGCTACAGTGGATGCACAAAAATCTGGCAGGTAATTTTATCTCGCTAATCTAATGGCATCCTGGGGTTCTGGTTTTCTTTCTTATTTATGTGCAAAGAAGACATGGACATGAGTGACAGTGTTCCAGTGTTGAGTTCCTTCTGGGGTCCCCACAGTTGGTCTCCTCTAAGCCTTTATCACATGCTCTGGGCTGCCATAGGACTGCAGGGTTGAATTTTCTTCTCTCCCTCTCTTTCATTTCTTCAGCAGGGCCTCGGGATTCCTTCTCATTGAAAAATAATGGGTCTCAATCATTTTCCTTTTATTTCAAATTTTCTTACAGATATAACAATAAATATAGCGCAATTCCTATTACCAGATGTCACATACATATTATATAATAAAAAACCCCTTACTAAACAAATTTTCCTACAACATGTGAGCGTGGTGATTCCATTTAGAATGGTTATACACCATGAAATGGTTATTGATGGACTCTGCCCTGGGGGATGAGCAGAGGGAATGCAGACGTTTCTGTCCAGGGATAGAGATAAGACTAGGCTAGGCAAGAGGTAGGCCACTGTTCCAGGTTATAGCAGAGGGCAGGGGGACCCTCCAAGGCAGTTTTGCTGTTCTTCACAGCAGCCCTTGCAGGTTTGGGGACCTGGTCTTCCTAGGTCCTTTGATGGAAGTAATGGATGATAGGGCCAGTCTACCAAAAGGGCAGCTCTGCATCCCCATTCAGAGAGTGGACTTGCTCTGTGGCAGTGAGAAGTTTGACTAGGGAGTGATAGGAGACCTTGGTGTAGTGTGCAGAGGAGCCTGCTTCGTGCGAATTCTTGGCCGGGAAGGTACAGAACTGGCCCTGTTATTCTCCTGGTGGGGCTTGTACCCTTTTCTCACCGAAGTTCTCACTGTGTTCTGTGTCCCCCAGCTCAGGGAACTGGAACTCTGATCCATTCCATCCACTGAAGACATGCCCACAGAACCCTTCGAGGTGTCCTTCTATGGCTGGGGTACCAGGAACCAGAGTTAGATTCTAAGCCTTAGCTTTGTGGCTGGGATGTGGCTAAGGGACACATCTCTTTGCTGCCAACTTTTTGTATTTTGGAGCTGTAAGAGATGGTACTTTAGACACTGTCTACTTCTTGGGACCTTGTAACAGCCTTGGGGTGGGGCACTGTTATGATTTGCAGGCTATGACCACATCTTGGCCCTGGCCCATGCATCATCCCCTCTTCTTGGCAGCAGAGAAAGGTTACTGCTGAGTTCACAATCATGGCACGGTTTGTGTCTGTGAGGTCAGGCCCTCTAAAGTTCATTGTCCCTTCCCATCCTTGCTATAGCCTTCAGATCTTTTATCAATACATGACCAGGTCAGGTTATTGGATAAAGAAGACATCCTTTTTCTCATGAGGAGAGGTAGAGGGTATGCCTTGAAGCTCTATGTAGTCAGCAAGCATCAGCTTGTGGTAGATTTGGGGACTAGTTTAGGAGTCTAAGGTCCTCCCTGGGTACCCCTTACTACTGTCCTCATCTTAAATGGACAGGAGCCTGCTGCACCAAGCTTCTCTATGAGGACCAAATGCTTCAGGATGTTTGCACAGTTGCAGCCCCTCGTGGATGTTAAAGAGAGAATCCTAGTAGGGTCTAGTCCACATACCAAGATGACAAATCCTACCCTAGTTTGTTGACCTGTTTGGAAACACTAAGCAGACAGCTGATTCAACATACAACAAGAGCAGATTTGTGGACTTGGGAGACACATGTGGAGACCCCAGTGAGAGGCAAAATCGTTTACCAAGGGAGAGCGTCAGAAGTCAGTGAGGACAGCAGGGAGCCATACCTGGGAGTCTACCTGTGGAAGAGAGGGAAAAAGGCTTCAGGAAGACACAACGGAAAGACAACTGGGTCTTTCATCCTGGCTCAGGGCAAATGCTACTCTTGTATGGCCAGCCTGTCTGACATACAGAATGTGTGTCAGGCATGGGGATAGATGGGTGCCCAGGGTTGTGGAAAAGGAAACCTACCCTGTTGTAGGGTAGGAAACTAAAGAAGAAAGAATATACCCAAGAGGATGCAGCATGCCCTTTATGTATTAGGGGAAGATATGGTTATTATTCATAGTTATGATGGTAATATAGGAGGAAGGGGGAGGACACTGGCAAAACCAGAGATAAGACATAATCTCAGTGAAGTGCAGATTTCCCAAAGTCAGGTACAAATCCCTCAATATAGAGCCCACCAAAGAGAAGTCAACTTTGACCTCCCCAACCGTAAAGATGATAGGTGTTTGTTCTGTGGATGCTCCCCTCCCCCGTAGGGAGTGTGTGTGTGCACGTGGGATGCGGGGCGGTTATGTTCCGCTCTTTCCATCTGGTAGAAGGAAACACCAAGGACAGCGTTCTGTTTTTATGACCCGCTACAGTTTTCAAAGTCCTTTTGTGTGACAAGCTAGCTATTCAGCACAGTCCTTTGAGCAGATGCCTGGGTCCTGTTCCACGTGTGAGAAAAGGAAGGCTAGGATGGCGAGACAGCGAGCAGGGAACAGGGCAAGCTGCGTTCTTTCCTTTGCAGAGAAGCCCCACTTCCCATCAAGCACAGTCCTTCCCAGTTAGTCTGTGCTGGGTTCCTTTCTAGTGGGAGCTGGGGTTCTATACATGCAGACTAACACTTTGCAGGTGTGATTAGAACTAGTTTAGCCATAGATACTGAGAGGGAGGTGTCAAACCCTGGCCTGTGGGAGAACCTTTGGGGAATGAGGATGAAATAGCATGTACTCTTATCATTTTTCTATCTTTTTTTAGATTTACTTACTATGTATACAACATCCTGCGTGTATGCCTATAGGCCAGAAAAAGAATACCAGATCTCATTATAGATGACTGTGAGCCACCATGTGGTTGCTGGGAATTGAACTCAGGACCTTTGGAAGAGCAGTCAGTGCTCTTAACCTCTGAGCCATCTCTCCAGCCCCTCTTATCACTTTTCTTTGTCCTGACTTTTTCCTGCTTGTTCATACACCACTGGTATCCAGTCGATGTAAGACAGCTGCCAGGGAGGGGGTGAGCTACAGGTTCACACTAAGCTTGGAACCCCACCTCAGCTGCGTCAGCATTATCATCAGCCCTAGGGACTCCCATAAGCCTGGATGCTGGCAAACTCATTGTTTCTGGCTGAAATGCAAAAAACAAAGTTTTTTTCTTAAGATGAAAAAAATGTATATGAATGAGTGTTTGCCAGCATATATGGGTAAGTGCCAGGTGTATGCCCAGTGCCCAAGAAGGAAGAAAGCATTAAAAAGCCTGGCACTGGAGTTACAGACAGTTGTGAGTTACCATGTGGGTACTAGGAACCCAACCTAGTTCCTCTACAAGAGAAGCAAGCACTCTTAACCACCAAGCAATCTCTCCAGTCCCCCAAAAAGTCTTATGATGAGAGCTAGACTGGCGTTTGGCCTTTAACTCAACAGGATCCTGGGAGGACCACTGAGACCTCAGGACGCCCTTGGAAGCCTCTGATCTGCATGCACTTTTGTTAAGTGTCAGCTGAGAGATGATGCATCTCTGTACAAAGGAGAGAAAGGTGGAGTTGATTACAACCTCACGATAGCTCCTGAACCATAAGCATGCTTGCCCATTGGTTGTAGGTGGAATCATTGAGAAAAAGCTCAACACGTAGGCGAGAGCTGAACAAGATAGTGCCACAGCTAGACAGGATCCTATAGACTGGCCTATATGGCTACTTCCAAGAGATTGATTGTAAATTACATCTGCTTCTTCCTACCTCTTCTGTTTAATTCTTCAATAGTCAAGTATCGGCATGAGCCGGTATATGTGTATGTTGAGGTGACTGGAATGGAGATCAGAGGGACACCCAAGTGGAAACACCCAGGTCACAAATCTCCTTCTGCACCCAAAGCCTGGAGCCAGGGATATTTGGCTCTTTTTAGGTACTACAGCAAAAGCGCACATGCTTCCTCCCACCAGAGTGGAGGCAAGTGCTGGATGGCGATTCAAAGGATGCCTGTGTATTATTGCATCCTTAGAAGATGCCCTTTGCTAGTCTCGGCAGGCCTGAGGCAACTCAAGTATTGTGCTGAATCCCAGCAACCTCTTCTGTAGGGGCTTCATCTCTTGAAGACTTAAGTAAAAGGGGTAGGGATAAGTAAGAGTTCTGAACTGTGGTCAGAGAGTAGAGCCCAACAGGCTCTCTTCCAAGGCCAGAATCCTTGTTTCTCTTGTTGTTCTGGGTACAGTGAGAAAAGCAAGGAAGCCCTGCTGAGAACCCTGGGCCTGAGCCTATAGGTGCTGTGATCAAACATGACCCATCACTTCCAGCTGCTGGAAAGATGATGGTTCTTCTTTGAGCCCAGATTTCGTATCTATGGAAGTGGGAATAGCCATGGTTTTGAGACACGAAATGAGAAGCCATTTGTGACTCTGCAATGCCACATCCGTGAGGCCTTCTCACCAGCAAGAGCCACAGCTGTTAGCAGGACAGTTCCCCATGAGCAGAGGAGGCAGGAGATGTGTCTGGCCACAAATGGACTGAGACTTATGTTTTTGAAATTTGCTTTGTCTCAATGAGCAACTGGAGTTGTTTGGGAGACTACTCCCATCTCTTGCTCAGGGTGTCAATAGACTTCTGAGCTCTGTGGTACTCATTCAAGGTGACAGGTGTGTCTAACTGCAAGCTTGAGGGGCATCTGGTGCCCAGTCCCAGCTTCACCCTTAACTCTGGCATGTCATTTCACACCCCTGTGCCATCGTTTCTTCAACTCTAGTGGGGGAGGGACCACTGGCATCACAGGGATTCAGAGTCTTACTTGTACCATGAGGCTGCAGGATGGAGGACTTGAGAATCCCTCACTCTTCCTTGGGGATGCTTTGAATTTCTTGGGAGAAGAGATAGCCAAGCCATTAGATTTTCTTTTTTCTTTTAATTAAGTTTCTATTTATCTATTGTGTGTATGTGTGTTTGTGTGTGTGCGCATGAACATGTGTGCTGGCATGGGGGGGTGAGGAAGCTGGTTGGAATGCAGTGGGGGAGAGGACTCTGGGATGAAAGGAAAACCTGACTTTGAATGAGCAGCCAAACAGGGCTTGATTGTCGACCACTGAGCTGTAGCGGGGCTTTGGTCTAGACACAAGAGGACAAAGAATTCACCTATTGGATTTAGGTATGTATGTGTGTTTAATTTTAATCAATGATTTTCAAAAATGACATAAGGAAGTTCCCCTAAGGAACTTGTTAAAATGCAGACCATTAGACTTTGCACTTAAGATTCTGATTCAGGGGTCAGGGACTGTCTCAAGAATCTGCGTAATTAGAGACTCTGGTCTTGCACTTGAACACTTCTTGTGGTCCAGGAAGGCATATCTCTGAAGCACACCTGGGAAAGCTGTACCACACAAGTGGCACATGGTCACGAGGCTGGAGGGGTAGCTCAGGGGTGAGAGCAAATGCTGCTTTTACAGAGTTCTCTTCCCAGCATCTGCATAGTGCAGCTCCCAACTGCTTGAGGGATCCGGCCCTCTTCTAGACTCCATGGCTATCTGAACTCACATGCGTACATACCCACACACACATACATAACAGAAAACTATTTAAAAAATAGTCAAGTCTAATTTTCCTGTGGTTTAATTTTTTTTCTTAAAAATTTAGAGCTGGAAACATGCATGCTACAGAGCCTCTGGGCTTTTGTTATTAAATCTTCCAGCTCGGCCAGTGTCTCTATCTTGCTCCAAGTGTACACAGTATCCATAAAGAGCAAGTCCCCACACAGACTGCATACCTTGAAGACCTGGAACTGTAGTGGAAATATATCCTCTTCTGTCTTCAAGCTTTGGGACGTAATTGTGAAGGCCACAACAACATTGTTGCCGTCTGTGGGCTCTTGAACACCAAAGAGATACTGAGTATCCCTCCCATGTCCTCCTGGAAGAGAATGAGCCATTATTAGTGCTCAGAAACACCCCTAAGGGTCCCAGTGCGGTGTTTTCCGGAGTTGGATTTTAAGCTCTGTTTGGAAAGCTAAGACCACGGTCCACCATAGCCACAGTCAGTAGTTGTGAAACTAAGTTCTTAATATTCTGAACCTCAGTCTCTTTCTCTTATTATCCCTACTTGAGCAAAAATGTCTCCTAAACAATAAATTCAGTCATGTGTGTGTGTGTGTGTGTGTGTGTGTGTGTGTGTGTGTGTGTGTGTGTGTGTGTGTGTGTGCGGGCGCGCACACATGTTTGTGGAGGCCAGAGGCCAACCTCAAGTTTTATTTCTCACATTCTGATCACTGTTTTATTTTGTTCTGTGAGACAGGGTCTCTCAGTGACCCAGAATTTTCCAGCAGGCTAGGCCTAGTTAGTCAGTTAGCCCCAGGGATGTTCCTGTCTTCTCTTCCCCTACTATTGGGATTATAAGAACCCTACAGCATGGCCAGCTCTAAGGGCTATTTATATGTAAAATTACAGAATCTCTAAGTATGCCTGCACTTATTACACTGGCAATAACCATGAGAGCCTTGAATTGCATCAAATCACCAAGCACCCGTGAAGAAAGTAGAAAACGGGTGGTTGGGTAGTTGTTATAGTGCTCTGTATATATAACCCAAGCACACTTATCCAAGACAGAGCAAGAGGAAGGCTCACATGGAAACTATTAGACTCAAGTGCATGAGGCAGGGCAGGGCAGTCAGGATACAGATGAGCAGATATTCTTCAGAAGGCACGGGTTGCCACTCGTGAGCTTTGTACGATGGGTAGGGAGACACAGAAGATGACCACAGTCATGGCCTTCCTATGAGTACTGAATAAGATGCTGATTCAAATGCTCTCAGCAGTACATAGCGGGCACTCAATCGCCGACTTCCTTCCTTTGCTTCCTTGTAAGGTAGCACTATAAATGGCCTTGCTGTGTAGATCTGGTTAGTTCACTAATGCACGTTGTATCCAGGGGAAAGGGCTTTTTGTGGCACTGCTTTGGGAGGTGAATAAATAAGAATGCCTCAGCAGTTGCACGCAGTCTGCCCGTGGCCTCCTTGATGACAAGGCTCTCTGAGTGAAGCGACCAGAAGAGCCTGGAGATCGGAAATGAAGTATACCTTAGGGTCTGGGGTCATTCAAGGAAACCCTTCTGTACAGGCAAGTGTACACATGTGCTCTTCTCACAGATCCATTTACAGCCTCTTATATGGAGGATGTACTGTCTGCTCAGACTCTACACCCCGGGAAGCAGCTTCGGTCATCAGTGTCACAAACAGGGAACATGATGGACAGTGAAGGGTCATGTCAGAGGTGCCTGCCACCACTATTCACCCTGTGTCTGGATGGTGGTCTGTGGGTTCAAGGGAACCAGCAGGGGTTACTATTGATACTTTTTACAGTTATGGAGGCCGAGGACAAAGAAAACAGTGATATTCCCAGGCCCAAAGCTAGTGTGTGGAAATGATCATTTAACTAAGCTCCGAATTCCTTTCCCATGCTCTTTCTGCAGCCTTTCCTCCTGGTCTTGGGTGTTTATTGGAGAGCAGAGAGCCAGATTTCTACCCTGGACATGGACAGAACTGAGTAGCAGGACCTGCAAGGTGTGGAAGCCCGGAGAGGTGACCACCCTGCCCACCCCTACTAGCTGCCCCTGTGCCTGGAGAAGCCCTGGTTGTCCCTTGAAGCTAACGCCTTTGCTTTCTTCATCAGGCTAGTGATTTAACCAGATGAAAGAGTCAGAGAAAAGTCTGGACAGAGCAAGGGTTGACAGCTGCAGGTCTAGCAGAATGACCACCTGCCATGTTTCCTGAGATCACTTGGTTCTTGAACATCATCTGGCGCCATCTTTCATTGGGTGTGACTCCGTGATCCAGGGTGATGGGGATCTGGTTACAGATGAACAGGCATGAGAAATTCTCCTGGAAATCTTGACATGACATCCTGTGGGAAACAGACACACAGTCCAAGTCACCTCTGGCTATGTCCCTGGGCTTGGCTTTCTCCCACTTCACTGTGTCTCTCCAGTCAGCAGAAGTGTCCAGCTGTTGACCTCTCCAAAGACCAAGGTTTGTCTCTGGTACATCCAGTGCCATGAGCCTCTGCCCTGAGACTCTCCTCCCAAGACAGAGACACTGGGAAAGCTTTGCCCTTCTATTGACGCTTCTCTCTCTGATTCTTAGTAACACAGACCAAGTGTCACTAACTTCCTTTTGTTATTTCACATGTGCTAAATTCCTTTGGTTTTAATTATTTAAATTTGTTTTCATATGATATATTTTGGCCATGTTCCTACCTCTTCTCCAAATCCTCTGCACTGCCCTACCCACCCAACATCATGTCCTTTCTCGTTCTCAAAGAAAAGAACAAAACAAAAAATGAAAATCAAAAAAGACAAACAAAAAAACCCAATAAAACCCAAAACAAACATGCCCCAAACAAGTCTGTTGGTTTACTCCTTCTCAGCCTGGGACGTGCCCTGGAGTGTGGTTGACATGCCCAGTGATACTCCACTGTGAAAACAAACATTCCCTTTCCTGGCAGGTATTAATCGCCAAGAGTTTCTTGGTTAGGGGTGGGACTTTGTCCACTTCCTTTTCTCAGCATTGGGATTTTGTCTGGTTTGAACCAGTGTTGGGCTTGTCCATGTTGTCATAGTCAGGTTTTCTATTTCTTTTGTTCTGTTCTCCGGGGAGCACCCGAAGCCCCAGCCAGGCTTACTCTAAAGAGCTGTCCTGCTGTTTCTCTTTGTTTTCATTACACATGCTACATCTCACCAAAATACGTCACTGAGTAAACCAGAGACCCCCTCCAAGGAATGGCCATCCTCTCTAAGATGTGCACATGAGGCATAGCATGTGTTTTCAAGATATGGAGTCTTGAATAGTTTCTAGACAAGGACAGTACTAGCCCTCCCAAGGCCAGGCTGGAAGATTCACCTCCAGTTACTCTTTTGGAAGAGTCTTGCCAAAACAAACTGAAGCTTTTGATCCCCTATATGATGGAAGACAGAGGTGATAATGACGTTTCCAAATCCAAACCTTTGAGAAACTACCTTCTTACTATCAAAATGTGCAGGAGATCTCAATGTCTCATCTCCAAGATAACCTTCACACCAAAGAGAGGGGACATAGCTACCTGTCATTCAGAATGGCTGCAACACTGATTTCCATGCTCACAAAAGTTTAAGGCAAGCAGTTGGGAGGAAGGGGCTTGGGCAATGAATCCTTCAAATGTCTTTAAAAGAGGGTAAGTACCAAAACTCGCCGTTGTCCTTGTTCTCATACAGCTGGCTTTTCCGCGGGTCTAGGGTTTCCTCCCACTCCTGGGACCTGGTGTGGAGAAAAAGACCACAGAGTAAGACCTCTCCCACATCACTGCAAGAGGCCCACAGTGACCTCACCTCACCTGTCCCCTTACGTTAAACTCTAGATGTCACCTATGAGAGAGAATACCCAACATCTACCCTTCGGGATCTGGCTTTTCCCTCTCAGTGTATTCTCTAGTTCTGTTCGTTTTCTTGAAGATAGCATGTTTTTGGTCTTCTTTATGGCAGAACAAAACTCCACTGTGTGTATACCACACTTTGTTTACCAGCGTGTCTGTTGGTAGCTGCCTAGGCCGATTCCATCAACTAACAATGGAGAGGGGAGGGAGGACATGAGATGGTCATAAAGTGGGGAACTGATCGAAAAACATCTCATTTATGTGTAAAGATGCCATAATTTGTATAATTAAAGTACACAAATGAAAACTACCTCCTATCTTCAACCATCTTCTTCTTCTTCCCCTTCCTCCTATTACCGAACTGAAACACAAGAGCCTTTGCTGTCTCTACTAGACAGACATCAAATAGTATTCATTTACAGACTCTGTCTCCTAGACCCATCTCACAGACGCCCTGGTCCCCCTCCTCCTTTGGTTACCTCAGTTCAGCCTACCGTTTCCTCCCTCGTGGACATACAGTTGTTCTCCCTGAACATGCTCCCGCCCACTTTTCCTTCTCTCCACGCTGTGACCAAAGTCAGCCCCCCAAAGCAGGAGCTTGATCATGTCACTTCCCTGCTTAAAACATGCTGGTCGCCTCCGGTCACCTCCAGTTACTGCCAGGGCAAAGTTCAAACCCCTCAAGAAAACTGTGGCCGCTGCTCCTGCCCCATCCCCACCTTTGAATATCCTGTTCCAGCAATCACAAATGCCTTCATTTCCTTAAAGAGGATTACTCCCACCTCCCCCTTCCCCACATCCCTTGGCATTCATCATGATGCTCCCGCATCAGGACCACTCCTATCAATGCTGAACCTCTCAGTATCTGTTCACCTACTGGGTACTCTGCACGAGAAGCCTGGCTAAAGCTCTCTTGCTTCATAGTGACACATGGCCCTTTCTTTGGACTCCCATAGAGCTAGTCCTCTGCACAGCTATTGTTCTGTTGCTTTTTCTTTCTTTCTCTTTTTTAGACTCCAGGTGCCCAGCCAGAGAGCAGTGACTTTACTTTCCATGATACCATCCCAGGGATCTAACAGATGCCATGACACAGACTCCATGCAATGACTTCTCTCATTTTTGCTTAGTTAACTAAACTACAGAGATGATGCGTTCATGAAGCCAGTTCTGGGCTGTAAAGGGAAAGAGACCCTTCTAGGCACAGCTGTTCCTCCTTCAGCGTGAGCTTCAAAGCCAGGCAAGCTCCACAGGCTACAGGCCCCAGAGGCACAACAATTTAATGAGATCTTTCCCACAAAGGAGGCTGAATGGAGAGCCAGGGTCACCTCTGTGTCAGGACAGCAAGACAGAGACCACCACCCCCGGCTTCCTGCTGCTGGCTGAAGCAGTCAGATGTGTTATTGTAAAATGGCAATTTTATAATTAAGCGATAATTACATTTTTTTCTGCAGTGTGTAAGGGAAAATAAATGTAGTGTAAATCAATACGCTATTGATTCATGCAAGTTTGCCTTTAAGTGTGTGCGACTGAAATTTCAATTATGGCTGAGATTAGACCATCCGGCTCTCACCATCCGTCTCCATTCCTAAGGAGTAGGGGAGAAATCGACCACCTGCATAGAGACAGTGATTATGCGGTCCCCACCACTTCCTTCCAGCCTGGCTCTGGCAAGAGGGGGCTGACACTGAGCCAGGGGACTTGACTCTATGGGGAGGGGGAGACAGGGGGGCTATTGCCTGCGCACCACTCACTCCTGTTTAGGGGCTCCTTCCGTGTTCATTTCCTGTAGGGCTTGAATCCAGGATTCAGGCCCAATATGTCCTCCCTTGCTTCCTCTGCTGTAGCCCAGCAGTTTCCTGCCTAGGAAGAGGGGCCCTACCTAGTTCCTCTTCTGAAGCACACCCTATTCCTTTGCCACAAGGACACCTCCGTGCATGGCCATCTGTCACTCTTTCCCCGAGGGCCTCTTTTCTTCTCTGAGCTCTGATGTCCCTTGTGGCCTTCCCTGGCCATGGAAAACACAAGGGAAATATTAACCATTTTGAGTTTATTCTCTGCCCTCACCCCAGGGAACCTGATGTCAATGGTCCAAAATATCCTTCGGGTCACATTCAGCAGTTTGGGGTGCTGGGCATGGAGAGCTGGGGACAACTAGAGATTACTTGGATTTACTTTGGAAAAAATAGGAGACAATCCAGGTCATCTTGCACAGTCTTAGCCACCCGAGAAGCTGAGGTGAAAGGTGGCAAGTTCAAGGCCAGCTTGAGTGCTTCAGACCTAGACCAAGCAATAAAGCAGGGCCCTGCCTCGAACAGAAAATCAAGAAGGCTGAGAGCATAGTGAAGTGATTGAGATCTTGCCTGGCATGCGTGAGCCCCATGTTTAATCTCCAGAATGGAAGGAAGGAGAGAAATATAGTTTTAAGGATAGAGGTAAGAGACAAAAAGAAAGGGACCGTAAGGAAGGCATTGTAAGGCTGTGTTGGTGCTTAGATGCAGGCTTTCCTAAGTTCATTTCACTTCTCCCATGCTCCAGGGAGCATCCGAGGTTCCAGCCACACTTACTCCACAGACCTGTCCTCATGTTTCTCTTCTTCCTGTTATCCTTCCCCTTCCCCTTTTCTTCTCCTCCCTTCTCTTCCCCTCCTTTCCTTCTGTACTTCCCCTTCCCTCCCTCCTTTTTTCCCTCTTTCCCTCCCTTCGTCCCCTCCTTCCTTCCCTTTCTTTTCTTTTTCCTCCCCTTCCTCCCCTCTATCACACATTTATCTTACACTCTTTGCTAAGTGCCCACCCACAAGGCCAGGGACACACCAGCTCTGGCCCCCACAGTGAATCAAGGAGTCTTGCCTCAGCTTGGCCCCGGGAGTCCAACTCAGGTGTGGGCAGCTTGTCCAGCAACACTGGCTGTTTGCACGGGGCTTCCGGAACTGTTGTGAAAATCTGCCCTATTGATTTTCACTACTTGTTGGGTCCTGTTCTGTTTCCCTGACACACTGCATTTCCTTTCTGATCGTGCTTCCATCCCTGACTGGCAATGAAGCTGCAGCCACCTGGCTGTGATGCCTGTTACAGGTCTGCACAGATCCTGAGCGGAATGCGGCAGACTCATCCCCACTGGCCACCAAGAGAAGCAAATAAAGTATTGCTGCTCCTCGGTCCTTTCGCCTCCCTTTCAGTCACCAAGGCACTGGGGACTGGGGTGGGAGGAAGAGAAAACAGTGAGAGGGCCAAAAGAAAGACAAATATTAAATGTTCTCTCTCATATGTGGAGACTGGATATTGAATTGTTCATGACAGACAGCAGGGTGCCAGAGGTCAGGCTATGGCAGCTGAGAATAACCATTCCAGCACCTGGATAAAGTTTCTGAGTACCCAGATGCTCATCAGGGTGTTGGAGACGTAGCTACTCAGCAATCCCCATCATGAGCCAAGCATCAGGGGCGAGCATCTGAGTCTGCTCAGTAAAGAGATCACTCAGAGGATTGTCTCAGTTCCTCAGCTCTACCTGGCATGGGGCCTCCTCCACTCTGATCTTGTGGCATCATTGGCATCTGAACCCAAAGAAGCCCTCCAGGAAGGATGCTTTTATTCTTTACTTGTCTTTTCCTGAGGGGGGAACATGGCTCCCATCCTGCCTCTTTACGCTCTTTGCTAACCTTGGGTATGTGAGATCTTTTGAAGTTGCTTACTTCTCTTAGGTAATTGTGAGATCTTTTGAGAGACAGCCATTGGGCTTCCTATTTGTGCATATATCACAGCACCTGTCTAACCCAGTGCACAGCTTGTCATGTGCACATAACAGGTGTCTAATAGACGCCTGGAAAATGATTCCTGAGAGTGTAAGAACACCCACAGTCATAACCAGTGATGAACTGGCCAGGCCCGCAGTGAAGACTGCAGAGGGCTGACCGGCCCCTGCCCAGATGTTCAGTGAAGAATCCGCCCCTGCCCATGTTTCCATCACTCATACCCATCTCTCCAGCGCCCCTTCCATTCTGTGTTGCCCCAGGGATTCCAAAGGCGGATGATTTCTTCCCAGCCTTTCTGGTACCGAATCTGTAAGGAAGAACAGAAAAACAACAGTTAGGGATCTCTGGCAAAAGTCAGCAGGGAGCTGAAGTATGAATGCAGCTCCTTTTCTTCTTTTTCTTTTTTTTACCTCCCAGGACTAATTTAACTTCTGACCTCATTTGGCTGCAGTCAGGAGAAAAATGAAAAGAAGAAAAAAAAAATCAATGTCTCTCTTGCTGCCTGCATGGAGCTGGAATGAGAGAGGGAGAGAGAAGCAGGGGAGGGGGGATGGGGATGAAAATGATCCTTATTTTGCACTCAGCCCCCAGCAGGTGCACAGGTAGCTCCATCATGTTGGGTGCTGTCTCTCGGAGCTGGGTGAAATCAGGTTTAACTGCAGACACCTAGCAGAGGCTGATTCATTCAGCTGTAGGGGAGAGAGCTTTGTGGTCCCCTGCTGCTTCGAATCCCCCCTCCCAGAACTCAAATCCATCCCACCTTACACCCTGTATCTATACCAGCAGCTTACCAGGGCTACAGTACAGTCTTGTTGTGAGTGAGGAGATGTGAACAAGACAAGGCTATCCTTGGAGCTGGGATAGCCAAGGCTAGCCTTCCTCATTCCTCATCTTGACCCTGACCAGGCACCCCACTCTATGAGAAGGTGGTCTCTTATAGCCTGAATCTTCCTTCATCTTCACCCCTACATCCGACATGCAGGGTTTCCCTTGTGCTGTTGTGTTAGAGGGTAGGGGCTGTGGGAGTGATAGCAACAAACAATCTAGCCCACACTTCCAGGAACCCAGAGCCCTCAGCCTGGAGAGGGGGACTGAAGCATGACCGAGCTGTAGCTGGGCTATTGATCCTTGCTACTGCTGTCTACAGAGATGGAAAGCCCAGGGAAGGAGGGAGCTGCCCAGAGACTTTACGGCAGAGGCGGCAGAGAAACTCGACAGCCTATCACTGGACAAGGAGAAACTGTGCAGAGACCCCAGTGAGGTTACTCTAGTTCTCTGGAATGGGCATTTCTACAATCCCTTCTTGCGGAGGAAATAACAGAATCAGAGAGGTAAGTAAACTTTCCCAAGACTACTGAACAAGCAAGCAGCAGGCAGAGGGGAGAATTCCAATCCTAGCTGCTGTGGGTCTCTGAGGTCTGGCTCTAAATTTTGGAATTAAAGATGAATAAAGACTCCTTGATGTGGCTGTGAGCTTGGCCTCAGATATAACCCTTGAGTTGCCTTGCTCAGGCCATCATGATCACTCACAGGCAGGCTCTGAAGAACAGCATGGTGCAGAGCCTGGATCTTGGCTTGGGAAAGGTCTCTTTTTTTGTCTCTTTCCAGGTCTGCCCTGTCTCTTACCAGCATGCACTATGAAGTTTGCAGTTCCTCCAGAGGGCAGAGGCTTCTGGCACGAGCCCAGGCTCTCATCCTCTCTGACCTACCCTGAGCCTCCCCTCAGCTGCCAGCATCCGCTGGTACCCACAAGGCAGGGTCACCTTGTTTGCCACAGAACCTAACGAGAGCTCCTTTTGGTGCCCTGTGGAGTCAGAGGCTCAGTTGGGCCCAGGGAGGAGAAGTAGCCAGTGATTCAGAAGGGCTGAGAGCAGGGCTAAATGAGGCATGCAGATAAACACTCACCCCTTGGCCCAGGGGAGTTGCCAGCAGAGCTAGGTGCATAATAAAAAATGCCAATTTCATTTATCTTCCTGTCTGTCCTGCCTGGAGGGAGGATGAGCAGATTAAAAAGCATACTACATTTACAGGCTGGTTTAATCTTAGCGCTCATGGCTCAGAGTTATAGCCTCAACCCTCTGGAGGGGGAGGGAGTCTCCAGCAAAGTCATATCCCTGAGCCCCTGTGTTCTTTATTACCCTGCCCAGTTGGTAGCTACGTGGGTTGTGGCCAGGGGCGCAGAGGTCACAGTCAAAGCTAAGACCATGGATATGGATATGAGAACGGAGTGGCTCATGACTTTACTGCTCCCAACCGTCCTTTTGACCTTGGCCAGGCTTTTCAGCAAAGGTGTCACTGGACAAGTGCTAACCCAGGATATCTGTCCTAAACAGCAGCTTCTTAGATGTATTTCCTTGAATGAATGCTAGTTCCATTGACTATTAATAGCTCGACTCCAGAAAAAGTGGTTTGGTTGATGAAAAGCAAGAAGCCTTTAAACTGTGAATACACACTGCATCCGAGAGAGGCAGAGATGGGGAGAAGCATCCTCCAGACGTATCCATCTCCACAGAACATCTCCTGAAGGTATATTCTGTGATGTGGCATCTGCTCAGAAAAGCAGGGCAGAGTTATCCACACCATCTTTTTCGCCTGCCATCCCAGGTCAGGCGCTCGGTTCAGACCATGCTCATTCCGTGCTCACCACAGATAACCACTGACTCATGACAGTTCTCTTTCTCCAATTCTGTAAGCCATATCAGAGTCTTGCCAACATAGAAACCCAGACAGCTTAGTTACCACGGCCACATGAGATAAAATCTACTTGCAACCCTGAGACTTGTCCACAGCTGGGAGAGTAGGGCTGTGGGAAATGGAGTCTCTACACATGGCCAGTGGGATGATGGTATTGACTGTCTACACCGACAAATCGTGGAAGAGCTTGGGAGAGTTGAACAGAGGGTCTGGCGAACAGCCCTGACAACTGGAGTCTGCAGCCACCATGATCTTGCTCATGGAAATGCCTTCTAGGCTGCTCACTCTATTCTGTAATGGGGGAATAGTGATGTCATCTTCTCCAGGCCAAGGGCAAGTGTGTTCATTCATGCATGCAATTGCATTCATCCACGCGACAAGCATTTATTAGATGCCTACTGTCTTCAAGTATATTGATGCTGATTTACCATTTTGGAGGCAGGCAAGGGACAGCATGAGGTCCCACATGCTGTGAACTAGGACTCGAAACAGTGGGGTAACTGGCTGGAAGCTGGTGGATGGGAGAGACAGATTGGCACAGAAGAGTTTGAGAAGGCTCCCGAGGGGACTTGGCACTCTGCATTCCTTAGTTTACTGGCACCTGTGAGAGATCTGCCCTGGAGTTTGGAAGTCTGTCTCTTCGGTGACAGAAGCCGTGTTTGACTTCTAGAGGAGTGGGACATACAGTGACAGAGAGTGCTGGGGGAAACCCTTGAGAAGTCCTTGTACAGCTGGTTGGTGACTGCCGACGCGAACTGGGGAGGCCAGGCGCCAGGCAGCTAGGCCAAAGCTAGCCGTCTCTGTCACTCTCAGACAGAGCCCTCTCCCATCCGCTCTCAGCTTCTTCATTTCAGAATGGAGGAAGCTGGACTTCCAGAGCGTTTTCTAGATGGATCATACTTTATCCAGTAGCCACACATATTTTTGTTCATTTGCAGTCAGTTCTATAGACCGCCCTCTTTCTCGTGGAGTCAAGTTGCACTTGAATAGATAGGCAGGGCCACAAAGTGCACTTCCCAGCCTCCTTTGGGTCACTGTATGGCTGGGGGATTAAATGCAGGCTAATGGACTGTGGGGGCGGGTGGGTGGATCTCTTTTCTCTTTCTTGTCCACTACGGGGAGCAAAGGGTGGTCCCTGACCTCTCTCTTTCCCCAAGCTAGAAGACAAGGGCAACATGTATCTTGAACTTAGAGATAGGATCCCATGCTCTGGGTGTCAGAGTTACCCACTGTGGTGGTTTCAAGGAGAATAGCCCCCACAGGCTCATGTATTTGAACGACTGGTCCCCAGTTAGTGAATTCATTTGGGAAGGATTAGGAGATATGTCCTTGTTGGAGGAAGTGTGCAACTGGGGGTGGGCTTTGAAATTACAAAAGCCTAGCCCAGGCCCAGGTGCTCTCTCTCTCTCTCTCTCTCTCTCTCTCTCTGTATCTCTGTGTGTCTCTCTGTCTCTCTCTTTGTCTCTGTCTCTCTGTCTCTCTCTCACACACACAAACACTCCTACCTGTGGATCAGGATGTAGAGCTTTCAGCTACCGCTCTAGCACCCTGCCTGCCTGCTTCCCACAATGGCGATTATGGTCTAACCCTCTAAAACTGGAAGCCATCCCCAGTTAAATGTTTCCTAAGAGTTGCCTTGGTCATGATGTCTCTTCACAGCAATAGAACAATGATTAAGACACCCACTGACCTAGGATCGCCTGTTTACCCGAGAGAGAAGTAAATGCTATCTTGTTTGAACGCATGTAGTTTAGAGGGCCTTTGTTTGGTTAGTACATCACAAATGACCTGAGTTTCAGGGTAAAGTGTTCCACAGAGTCAACTGGGTGATTCATCGTACCTCCTTTTGGAGTAAATCCCCTATCTAACTAGATACCCATCTCTGTGATCACTTCACAGAGAGCAAAGACTTAGGGGAAAAGGGTCTTGGTGGAGAAGGACCAGAGGCACCATAACTTTGGAGAAGGGATTGAGATTGCCGGAGGAGAAAGTTAGGGTAAGCTGAGAGAAAGAAATACTCCCGTCAGCTCTTGGGCTTGCTGCAGTCATCTGGCCCTGACTCTTGCTTTGAGGACCTCAGAGGACAGACGCCAGGTTGGTAGTTTAGCCTCACCTGCTCAGCTCCTGTCACTGTGTAGGCATGCTGGCTCACCAGTCCGTTCTCCAACACCTCGGACTCGTCCGTCAACTGCACAAGAATAGACAGAGTGCTTTGGGGAAACAGAAAAATACATTCAGGCAGCAACTTAGCTAGTGAGCTACCCACCCTCAGCAGGAAGTGTGTATGTGTGTGTGTAAACCCTTCATAGGAGTGTGAGTGTGGAGACTACTAGTTGGGAGTTCCCAATGTTTCATGCCCAGAAACTACCTACCCTACTAACTATGAAACTCATGGGGTTCTGGGGACATGGGCTGCTTGCTCCTCTTACCATTTGTCATGAGCAAGACATAGCATAACACATGTCAACAGGGTCTCCCACCCTCCAGCAACACCCCCACACCCAGAAGGAACAGTGTGACTTAGCTAGTGTTTGAGAGTACAGGAAGTGTCATGTAGGCAGGGAGTCAGGCATCTTAGAATAGACTCAAATAAGTTGGAGGTCATGCAAGCTATGAGACCTGCTACCCCTCTGGCTGGTGACAACTTGGGCTTTTTGTAAATATAAAGAACACGCAAGGGAGATACACATAGCTATAGTTACTTTTTCCAACACCTCAAAAGACTTCTGGTCACCCTGGCCCACATGCTGCTCTTGGCCATAAGGAAGCAGTATGTTAGGATTTGGGGGTCAACTCCATTACAATTATGCACAGCGCCCCCTCACCATGTGACTCTGAAACCTCCCTTAATCTCTCTGAGCTCATTTCCTCTCCTCTGATAGGATTTTGGAATCCCTGTCTCCTCCCTACTTAAGGACTCTGGATGGACACTCCCAGCTGAAGAAAAACTTCTTGGGTACCAAGGAAGCCACCATCTACTCACCCCCTTCGGGGTGGCACAGGCCACCATTGAGCCTGCCTTGACTGCAGTCTTCACTGCCATCAGTAGGTTGGAAGGGGAGGAGTGCAGGTTGACGATGGTGACCACGCCTCCTGTGAGGTCCACCAGGGCATCAGGAAGGTAACCGTAGTGGATCTGGGAATAGGAGCCAAGCAGCCTGGGAGGGGGAGGTCAGGTTAGCCCTGAAGCAGGAGATGGTACCTCAACCCTGAGCATGGCCCCTAGATGAGGGGCTTCTCTATCCATTGTGGGCCACACACGCTGTGGCCCCAGGAGGAGGGAAGACTGGAGTGAGCCAGACCCTAGAAAACATGGAATGCTATTTTGATGACAATCTGTGTTGCTGCCTCCTCGGTCAGAAGACACAGTAAGCACAGCACCAACATGTGCACGGCCATCCTAGGTGTACGCTTGAAGAAGAACAGACCTCACCCCCACCCTCAAAGGACACCCCCCAAGTACAGACTGGCAAGGAGCAGCCTTTGTTCTCCCTGACCCAGAGCTCTTGTTTCTAATGCCACCCATGCCCCTGGAAATTGGGAGGGAGAGAGACTTTAGTGAAGGTGGCATAGGAAGAGGTGGGCATACATACCCTCGGATCTCTCCCACCCTGCAGCCTTTGGCCTGCTCCTTACGCTCCTGCACCTCAGAAATTCCTGGTCTCATTGTCTCAGCTTTGCTTCCTTCCTGATTTTGCTTCAGACTCCAGTGTTTGAACCCTGTTTATCACCCCCCTGGCTGTGTGCTGGCAGGATTTGACTTAGCCTCTCCGAGCCCGCTTCAGGACCCCATCACACATTATCGAGGTACCATCCTTGGCTCCCTTCGCAAGCTTTCAGTGCCTGGAAGGAGACTGAGCTTTCTCAGGCTGCCTTTGCCTGTTCGAGGAGAGGACATTTACAAATGTCTCACTGAGTTAAGTGAATGTGGGCAGCAGAGAGAGAGAGCCTCTGGCCATGGCCAGCATTGTGAGGCACGGTGATCTGTGTGTCTCCTCCGTGCTCCAGATCAGTCTGTCCTCCACACCAGTGCTTGGCATCAAGACATAATAGCTTTAGAAAGGATTGTCAATGATCACAAATCAAACTCTTTGACCTAGTTGGGTCTCTATTTCCTACAGGAAAAAAGCAAGTAACCACGGGAGATGGAAGACAGACTGACCCCGGGCCTAGGGCCCTTGACTCTGGGTTAAGGTTCAAATGGGTAAAGGAAGTGCAAAGGGTATTTCAGGGAGAGAAAATCAAATTGGAGAGGCTCCCAGAGCCGGTAGAGCAGTGGTTCTCCACCTTCCTAATTTTATGACCCCTTAATATAGTTCCTTACATTGTGCTGACCTCCAACCATAAAAGCATTTCCATTGCTACTTCATAACTGTAACTTTGCTACTGTTATGAATTGTTATGTAAATATATGATATGCAGAATATCTGATATGTGACTCCCCATGAAAGGACTGTTTGATATCCCCCCAACGGGTTCCAACCCATGTGTGAGACCCCCTGCAGTGGAGCACGGTAGACCTAGAAAGGTGGACAAGAGTGTTGGGGTAAGCCTGTGATCTCTGGGAAAGGGGGTACTGAACCAATCACAGTGGGCTTGCTAAAACTGGAGCCATAAAGTCAGCCTCTCAGTGGGGTGAACTGTGGGTTGTTAAACTATAGCCATGGCAAGACACGAAAGATAGAAGATAGAGGCCTGTGGACTGTCTCCTGAATGCAGGAGCTGCCCTCCCCTCCATCCCTGCCAGATCCCTGTGCATCTGTACCCTACGGGCAAGCTGATGCAGAGCCTTCCATGGGCGATGGCCAGAGCTCCTGCCACGACTCTTTGTTTCCTCTGCTTCTATAAAATCAAACGGGAGTCTGGGCGTGGGTCCACTCTCACCGCTGCTGGTAACAAGGCATTTGCTCTTGGAGATGACCCTTCTCCATTTTGTTCTAGGGATTTCCACTAGACACAGCAGGATGGACTGGATCAGAGTGGGGCCCCCAAACACTCCTCTCTCATCCTATTTCTGCCTTGGTAGCTCTCCTCCTAGACCCTCATAGAATTCCAGCAAACGTGTTAAACAGCCACTGCGTCCCAGGCACACATGCCGTGGGTTGCTTAGAAAAACCTCTTGTTACATAAACCTAAGGATCCACAGACCAAAAGGGCAAGTCGACAGGGACACTCATGTGACATTTACCCACATTGTTTAAAATGAGTGCTGATCTTATCCCCTCCCTGGCCTCCGTGTGACCCCAGGTTCTGATTGACTTTAAATTCTTTATCTCCATGGTGTTTGCTCAGTCAGTGACACAGGTTCCCTTTGATCACGGTTATGCCCACTCAGGTCTGACGACTTGACTCTTGCTATTTACCAAGGACGGCAAAGTTAAGAAGGAGCATTGCAAAGTCTATTAGTGCTTCGCTGCCCCAGTCCTCATGCCTGTACCAAGGCTCCCTCCCGGCTCTCAGCAGGACCCATGAATGTGGCTGCTCCAGGAAAGCAGCTGGGGGTTTTGAGCCCTCTTCACTGATGTTCCCCATCTCAATGGCTCTGGCCTTCATCTCAGGTCTGTCACCCACGATAGTCTGCTGTCACCACAGAGGTACCACACACAATGGAAGAGCTCCCTGTCCAAGCTGCCACTGTCAGCACTCCCCGTCATGTCTTCCGGAACCTTCTCTCAACTTAGTGTCTGTCCTTGGTGCTACTGTCCCAGTAGCAGTTGGATGTTTTGACAAGGAGTTGAGTTGGGTCTCTTCTTTATAGATGCAGGCTTACAGATCCTGCTGAGACTTCAGGAACATGGTAACTATTCTTAGCTGACAGGAAATGGTTTTGGAGAGAGAGAGAGAGAGAGAGAGAGAGAGAGAGAGAGAGAGAGAGAGAGAGAGAAAACAGTGCCCATCACATCTGTCATTATGTCTTGTTACCTGAACCCAGGAATTCTGGGTGAGCCTGTCCTTATCCCTCTGTTTGAGCCTCGTCTTGAGAAAATGACTATCTCCATTCTGTGACAGAACAGAAGAATCCAGATGTCTAAACTGAGCCTGACAGCAGGAGCTGGGATGCTGCAGTTCTGACCCACAGAGACACAGCCACAGCTGACGCGTGGCCTGCCAGATCTTGTCCCCATCTCTTCAATCTCCAAATACAGATCGCTCTGCCTGACACTTGACCGATCTGATTAATTTACTTCAGGACTCCCCAGCACAGTGATACGTGGGAATTGGGAGTCCATCTGTCCACTGGGCTATGTCTATGCCCTCAGAGGGAGAGTGGCCCCCGCCATGGGCAGCTATGATCTCCATGTTTGTGTGGGTGGTGGTCTGTGTCTATGCCCTCAGAGGGAGAGTGGCCCCCGCCATGGGCAGCTATGCTCTCCATGTTTGTGTGGGTGGTTCCAACACAACATTTCCTTCTGTAGAACCAACAGCATCAAAAACTGGCAGAAAAGAAACTGGGGGCACAGCTGTTGGTCCCAGCTTGGTCTTGACCACTCTGTGATCTTGGGTAAGTGATGTGCCCCCTCTTACCCTTAGTCTTCTCTTCCCTCCCAGGAGGGAATGCTCCATGTCCACAGAGGCCTTTCTGAGCACCCTAGCTCGGCATTCACTTCTGCATCCTGCAACTCCCCTCTCCAGGTGGGTGGGTGGGTGGGGGCAAAGCTTTTAACGAGTTTTAATCGTCCAAAACGTTTTATCCCCAGCTAGATTTCTTTAGGCGGGAGTATGTCGGATTTGGGCCTAGTCTCCCTTTTCTTCTCAGGCTGAATGATTGCTTTAGGTCAGCTGTTAACAAAATGGGGTCAAAGTCATCATTTCCGTCCTCAAGCTTTCTAATTCTCCCTGGCTCCCTCTTTTTACATAAGGGGAAAAAATGAGGCCCAGAAGTGATAAGGGTGGGATCTAGCCAGGAAAGATAATGGCAATGTTTGTGTAAGTAGCTTAGGAGTGAATTAACCTCCCAGAACGCCCGCTCTGGTTCAACAGCTCTGCCGGTTATCTCGACTTCTTTCTCCAGTGTGAGTGCACAGCTCTTCCCAACAAAAGAAGCCAGAAACAACTTTAGTTTTTCCACATATTGCCTTTCAAAGAGAAAAAGAAACAAAGAAAGAATTCGCACAGACGGGCCTGGAGGAACCTCTTAATCTAGATTGTGAGTCCAGCCAGGCTGGCACCCTGCTACATGGAGCCCCTCCCAGGCAGATGGCCAAGGGATTCAACTGCTTGCATCTGTTGTCTTGTGGTAGCTTGGATGCTCACCTTATTCGTGTGTGAGGAAGGAGGCTTCCAGCCCTATGTCCCTTTCTCCTGTTCCCTTTCTCCCCAGGGATGTGGATGATATCATGTCCTTTTTCCTGTGAGCTCTGGCTTCCTCCTCCCCCTCTGAAGTGTTGTTCTCTATGTCTTTGCCCGTGCATCCTTCTGGAGGAAACAGTCTCACCCACAGCTCTTAATCACAGGGCTCTATGGCCGCTGAGCCCTGGCCATGGTTGAGAAGGTCAACGGGGACCTAGTGTAAGCCTGGCCAGTTAGACTGTCATTCTCTCTGCAATGGGAACCTTATTGGGAGCAGGAGATAGGGTCAGAGGAGCAGACTGAAGCCCATAGGAGAGGAAAAGAGCAAGGTCACAAGGCCAGGTCTGCTATGAGGAGCAAGAAGGCAGACTATCCTGAGGGGATGACAGAGAGTCAGATAGGCCACTGGGTTTCTTCCTCCTGCCAACCATTTCAAGATGCATGCAACGTTTCTTCCTTCTGTGCTCTGTAAAATGCATGCTACAGTGACTGTAACGTCCATGCCCACAAGCGGCTCCGTATTTTACTGCTCCATGTTTCCTGCCCCATTTGTTCAGAGCCCACCCTCCAAGGATCAGCCTGGGCCTAGATTGCATTTGTGGCTTCCGACCGCTGTGTGGCTGTCCATGAGTACACCTACCCATGGTTCCTGTGCATCCTGGCATGGGTATCTCACACCCCATCCACAGTGCCATCGGGAATAGCCCAGACCAGTCCTCTTAGAGCCCCTCTAGGAGCGTCCTCATGGGGTGTGACACATACTTATGAGAAATCTAAGAGTTCAAGTGGCCCTTGGAAGGCTGTTTCCTACATTCCCGGCAGTCACTTGGCCTTACCTAGCTTTGATTTTTGTAGTCTGAGAGCACAGAGGGGTGCTGTCTGACTTTTAAAAATTTGTATTTTCTTTCTTTTTTGGTTGTAGAAAGCCTGGACCTCTCTCAGGCATTCTAAGAGTCTTTAGAACAGTGCCTTGTTCTATAGAGATGTGTCTGTCTGTGTGTGTGTGTGTGTGTGTGTATCATTATACATATTCACTCGAGCCAGACTGCTCAAGGGCCTGAGGCAGTGCCAAACACAGTGCCTGGCATATGGTAAAATGTTCAGTGGGCATCTGTTGAAGAAGTAATCCTTAAACCCCAAGGAAAACAAGTAAGGTGGGGTGCATACAAGTTCTGAATTTGTCAGGACCGCAAGCTGGTCCCTGAACATCCTGTGTGGACCACAAGAGAAGGAGAAAGTCTGGCTCGACTACCATTCCCCCATACAAATGAGATCTCATAGGAGCCACACAGGACCCTCTCAGTTCCTGGACCACAGTTTGAAGTGTTTCACCCAAGCTTTCATCCGTCTGCCTCTCACTGCCTCTCCCTTCTGTAGAGTCATACCCATCCTTCTGTCCTTCCATCCT
>NW_004949124.1:2248519-2252816 GCF_000317375.1 Microtus ochrogaster | reverse complement strand
CTACCCATCCTTCTGTCCTTCCATCCTACCCATCCTTCTGTCCTTCCATCCTACTCATCCTTCTGTCCTTTCATCCTTCTGTCCTTTCATCCTACCCATCCTCCCATCCTTCCATCCTTCCTTGCTCAAATGTCATGTCTTCCAGCAACCTTAGTCTGACTCTCTATAGGCCAGGGAGTTAGGACCATTTCTTCATCTTTGCCACATCAGAGTGTGCTCAGGATGATACCCAGCCCAGTCTTTTGAGTCTGTAACCTTTGCACCCACTATGAAACCAGCGTGGAATGAAAGTCATTGGAAACAAATGTTGTCAGTAATGAGCATGTGCAAATATCCCTTGTCTTTGTTTCCTAAATAATATACTCTAATGACTATTTGCATAGGATTTATATCATGATAGGAATTATATTGTAATGTATATATGTAGATGATTTAGAGCATACAGGATGTGTGTAGTTTATATGTAAATACTATTTCATTTTATATAAAGATCTTCAAATTCATGGTTTCTAATATCTATGAGAGGATCCTTGAGCCACTCTCTTTCAGATACGAAGGACAACTATATTTCATCTAGAGTCTAATTATTAACCTTACATGAGTCCAGAGGTCTAGTCCACACCTACATGTCTGTGAGTCCCTTCTGATGGCCCCAGTACCAAAACCTTGAATTTAGAGATTGTTTACGGAGATTGTTTCCCTGGGTGACAAGGGCCCTGATGCTCAAATGGACAGTATTGATTTGTTTTGAGACAAAGTCTTATTACTTAGCCTTGGCATCCCTGGTTCTCACTAGGTCGATTAAGCTGGTTACAAAGATCCACCTGCCTCAGTTTCCCATCGCTGGATCGAAAGTGTGATTTCACCTCACCCAGGACATTGCTTGTTTTCGGAACAGATACTGTGAACTGCAGGGCCGGCTGGCAGGAGGCATCTGTGAGGGCAAGACACTGGGCCAGCAGAGCCTGCACAGAAACCAGGCAGAGAGGCTCACTCCTACTTACTTGGCATAGGCTTTCTCCATCAGGCAGGGCCAAAATTCCTGGTTGCCTCTGCGAGGACGCACAAAGAGGAAGTTCTTGTCTATGACAGGCAATCGGTCATCAACCACTACTTCCATCCACTGGCCACACTGCCAGAACTGGAAGAAAGAGGAGGCTATGTCTTAGTATAGCCAGGGCAGCGGGGAGTTTCTGTAACTTGCTGACCTAAGCCAAAACATTTTTTTGGAACTTGATTTCCATGACCCAATAACAAACTCAAACCAGAGCGATAGCACACAACCCAAGGAGCACATGCATGTCCTCTTCAATGGCAAGAGGAATAAAGGAGGTACCAATCATGAAAACAACGCAGTTAGTTCAGAGAAATCCAGGCAGGGAAGAAGGATGTGTGGGGGTCTACTTCGGCTTTGCAATTAACTATAGCCTTATTTTGACAAATCTTTTGTGAGCTTCAAACAGACACAGGAGTGTCCAAATCTTTCTTGCGCACACAGGGCAGCAGGGGAAGCATATGTTAACAAGAAGAACGGCAGGTGCAGGGCTGTGGCAGGGCAGGACAGCTGACCTGGAGCCGAGGGCTCGGGGAGGAAAGCATGGCAGACATATTGAAAATGCACCTCAAGTGCTGAAGACGGAACGGGCAAACGCCTCGAGGCAGAATGATGCGGCTGGCTCAGGAGGACTGAGCAATGACAGCCTGACTCTGGACCTTCTGTCCTCATGTCACACTGGCCTTGCTGTTATAATAGAGAAATGAAACTGGCTGGCGCTCTTACTGCTAAGAGTACAAATGAGCCAGATGTTCCTCTCCAAAGCAGACTGCTTTCATCTTTAGTATTCAACTCCGAATGGTTCACTCGGGGACATTGGAAAATGAGGCACATTCATCCCAAAGGTAGCCTTTTAAGTTCCTTTGTTGGTTTCCACTGGGCTGGATGGAGCAGCAGGACCTCGGGTTTAGGGCTGAACTGGATGGAGGTGAGTCTCCTCCAGCTGGGCTTGCTAACGTGGGGTGGATGTGAGCTCTCATCCAAGCTACTCTCTCCACAGCTGGATATCCCAGGGCTGCCACACCCACCTGAGGACACACTATCAGAGCAGAGGTGGAGTCGAGACCGGGATGTCAGTGCAAACAGGGAAAAGATGCTTTCATGGTCATTCATGAGCCAGAGCACTCGAGCCGGCTTGGACACAGCTGGGTAAATGTAGGCAGGGAAGTTCAGGAAACAGGGATGCTACTGAGAGCCATCTAGGAACGCTAGTCACAGTCCCCAGAGGGGAGGCAGGAAGGCCACTCAAACTTTGGCCTCAGTTGGGTAAGCAGATAGAGGATAACGTCCAGTTGATAGAACTGAATTTTGGCTTTATCTCTTACTATGTAATAACAGTTATTAGGCAAGACACTTACTTAACCCTGACTCCATCTCCAGCCTGTCAAGCGATGGTAAGATGAAAGAACTACTTAGGAAGATAAAACTGAGAGCAGATGAGACAGCGAGAGGGACAGAGTGGTTTTGAGCCGCTGTGATTTATGAAATCGTATGACTTCTCTATTCAGCAACTAGGATGGTGTCATGACAAACGAGAGGGCCCTGGGACAAGGGGATTATTATAACCAGCTTTGTCTTAGAAATCACTTCATCTCATTCTTCTCTCGCTAGTAAGACTGACCAAACATGCTTTCTCTATGCAAGGAGAACACCAGATAGAGATCAAGAATACACACACACACACGCACACACACACACACACACACACACACTTAGAGCATATGTGTATATAACTATGGAAAACATAACCTTTCATTATTATTATATGTATTTAAATAAGCTTTGATACATAAACATAAATATATAAAGACCAAATATAAAGGAAACTGACTGGTAGTCAGAAATGTAGACATGCCCTATTTCTTGGGGGAAGAGGACAGGCATATGGACAGTGTTTAAATCCTTCAAAAACCACAAAGGTGCCATTCTGCCAATGCTATGCGCCTGACAGGGAAATAAGAATTTTTCTGGGCAAAACATCTGATGCGCCTGGGCACTGTGTGTTTTCTAGAAGTAGAGTCCAAGTTCAGAGTGGTAGAAAGAGACCTACAGAAATCAGCACTATAGCTGATACTGGGGAGTTTTTACTACATTCCTTTGTTTGCGCGTGCATATGTATGTGTGTGTGCGTGTGTGTGCATGCATGCATGTGTGTGTGCATGAATGTGTGAGTGTGTGCATGTGTGTGAGTGTGTGCATGTGTGTGTGCCTGAGTGTGTGAATGTGTGTGTGTGCGTGTGGTGTGTGTGTGTGCATGTGCGTACCACAGCATGTGTGTGGAGGTCAAAGGACAACTCGTAGGAGTCAGCTTTTTCTTTTCTTGAACCCACAGCATCAGACTCAGGCTAAGTGCAGAGCCATCGATCCCATCAACCAAAGAAAGGTACTGGGGTAATTGGTTGGCTTTCTTTGTTATATAGAAGGACAGCATGTGTTCTGCTGGGTCTCTGGTTATCCTAACCACCTAAGGCATGGTCCAGCAATGCTAGCAATCTTATGGGGAGCCTATGCTCAGTTTCAGATGTTCCCTGGTGCCCCTTGGTGTGGTCTTTGGATCACTTATCAGTATCAACATCACCAGGGAGTCTGTCATAAGTATTTGCCTAGTTGGACTTTGGGAAGTGAAGAACAGGATTTTTTTTTTTTGAATTCTGATTAATAAAAGGGTTATTTATTTAAGGTGAAAACTTAGAGATCACTGTCCTAGACAACAGCCCTCTGCATGCTCAGGAACTGAGTCTAGAAGTCAGAGGCAAGAGAGGAAGAGCAGGGCTACTGCTGCTTTTTAAAACAAAAAAGACCACTCCCAAGTGGGCTGGTCTCTTAAAAGAATGGAAGGAGCTCCTGCAGCAGTCAGTCTATTTTTACAGCAGTAAGAGAAGTAAACAATACTCCAGAAAGGCCTCTCTGGGAATCCCAACTAATTTCTTAATTCCTTTACCACAGGGCCTCTTCATTTTTATCTCAAGGTTTCCAGTGACATTATTTCATTCTAGAATTTGAGTTGAGATTCCATACCATTGCAAATAATCCCCACTCATAAAACACTTCACTTTTGTGGACAACAGGATTTAAAAAAGAGGACCAGCAATGAGGTAATGAAAACTCACAACAGAAGGAGGAGGTTAGTCTTTAGGCTGAATGTCTCATTCACCTTCTGGAAAGAATATGTATGCATTTTATGTGTATGCATTTGTGTATAAGTGCATGCGTGTATGTATGTCAATGTGTGTGCATTGCTGC
>NW_004949124.1:2242931-2248404 GCF_000317375.1 Microtus ochrogaster | reverse complement strand
GTGTGTGTGTGTGTGTGTGTGTGTGTGTGTGTGTGTGTAGGTGTCCACAGAGGCCAGAAAATGGTATCAGTTCCTCAGGAGTTAGAGTTGTGGGCAGTTGAAGCATTGTGGATGCTAGGACCTGAACTCAAGTCCTCTGTAAGAGCAATGTGTGCTATCAACAGCTGAGTCATTGCTCCAGCCTCCAAGAGTAATTTTTACATGGTGGTGCACATCTGAATGTGCTCTAGAGAAGTTTCTGCAATCCAAGGAGAGATAGCTACATAGAGACTTGTTTGACAGCACATGCTACATGTAATGTTGGCTGACACTGGACTTTTCTACATCAATGAAGATACTAAGGCAGTGAGACAATGGGAATTTTGAGGTAAAGGAACATGACAGGATAGCTCAGAACAAACCAAGATGGTCTTCAGTGAGAGCAGATAAAGTCTCAAGTAGTTTCAGAAAATTATGCAAGAAATTACTTCTACTGATAAAATTAGATAGAACAAAATCTCAAGGTAAGAAGATATGAGGGTGGAAGAGACTGTCGAAAAATGATTGTTGAATCTTTCTTACAAAAAAAATCACCCATAAAAATGAATGTGAGACCAATAATTAAGTCAAAAACAAAGACTTAAGAGGTTGTGTCTATGTGCCTGATATGGCGTATGTGGAGGTCAGAGGACTACTTGCTGGAATTGGTTTTCTCCTTCTACCACATAGATCCTGGGTCTTGAACATAGATCATCGGGCTTGGTTGGCCAAAGCCTGCTGAAATATCTTGCTGGCTCACAGATAACAAGATATTAAATGAGCTATCAGAGAATCTCAGGAGCAGCTTTAAGACATTATTTTTGGGAAACACTCTTTCTGGTAAAGCATACATATTAGTAAGTAACTCCAGTTATCTGTAGGTATAAGAACAAACTTCTAGAGTGTTGTCAGGGATTGTTCTGATTTAGTAAAGTAGTGGTTGTAGGTTCTCTTTCACGAGAAATGACTTTTTTAGCATAGATTTTTCTCAAGGTTCCCAGTACCAGAAATGTTTTCCCTCTTGTTGCGAGCGTTTCAGTACAATTAGAGAACCGTTGGTTACCACCAAGATTTGTGTACCACTGCTGCACCGTCAGGGTTGTTGTGCTATGGTCCTTGTTATGGTTCCTAGGCAACATAGCTAGGTCGGATTGTTGGTGGCCTCCCTCTTTTGGAAGCTTGCATGGGGCCTTCTAGTAACCTGAAAGCTGGTTCTCATACATGTGAGTAACGTTAATTGGATGGAGCAGGTTATGTTTAGGTATATATGTATGCACATACACATACATATAGGCATATAATAACAATTAATAAAAAAGATGCCATATATTTGACAGAAAGAAAAGAGGGATATATGGAAGGGTTGGAGGGAGAAAAGAAAAGGGGAAAAATGTTGTAAGTATATTATCTCAAAAACAAAAAAAACAAAAAAAGAAATAGCTCCAAGAGAAACAAGCTATGCAAACCAACTAATAGTTACTGGCTACACTAGAAGAGCTAAAGAAGTCATATTATTTTTTTGCAATTTTATTTTTTATTATGTCACTTAGTGGTGATGTGATCGTTAGGGAATAATTCCCAGGGTTGCTGAGGTGATGACCTCAGACAGTTAAACACAGGAAGAAGACGGTGCTGACTCTGGATGGGAATAGCTCTGCTTTGTGTAACAGCTGGCATGTGCCGAGATGGTCGCTTAGACCTGGATCCATTTCTGGGACACATCAGTAGTTTTCTCTTACACATTATAAAATTTGCCCTTTTTTCTGTTTATTCTGCATTATAATTTTGATTAGCCCTGTGGCTATTTTGGGGGTGATGATGTAGAAGGGTCATCTACTGGGCTTCTGTGGTTAGGTTGTTCACTACTGCCTTTATACAAGCAATATGTTATTTTAAAGAAGTCAAATTTTAAAAAGAGGTGGAGTGAGGTAATATAACTGTCTGTTTTACTTTCCTTTTTGTCCACTTTGCTGAATGTTTGATTAGCAAACATTACTCAAATTATTTCAAACACCCAAGGGTGTAGCAGTTCTCTTTACAAAGCTAGTATACCTCAACCATGACTAGAAAATAACACAGCGCAGAAAATGCCTTCAGATATAACGTAGGCACGGACGTTGTAATGAAACTCTTAGCAAACTGAAGTTGGTGGCATCAGGAAAGTCCCTTACTAAAATCCAGAGGAGGACAGAGCTGACTCTTGTCACTCTGAGTCAAAGGGTGTGCTAAGACAAGAGGGCATTAAAAGAGAACCAGCTCCAGCAGCTTGAAGATCATATCAGATTTAACCATGGAAAAATAAAGGAGAAATAGAGAGAGAATTCAGTAAGGTTGCCAGAGAGTTTACTATGGAATAGGTGGCTGTTTTTCTCTTTTTTCCTCAACATCTACTTGGAAAGTGGGAAAGGAGAGCCAAAAGAACTTCGCAGTGGCTATACAGTTGTAAAATATTTGAGAATAAATTTATCAAGAAGGGTACAGCACCAATGTGAAAACGCAACTGTAACATTTTATAGGCAGTCATAAAATCAGTTCTGAATAAATAGAAAGATATACCGTGTTTCTGGAAAGGAATAATTAAAACAATAAAAATGTAATTTTTCCAAATTAATACATAAATTACACGCTGTTCCATTCTACATCACAGTGGCTTTTCTGTTTAATTAGACAAAATTATTTTAAAATTCCCATGGAAGAGAAATGCGCAAGGATTACCAAGGTATTTGAGAGAAGAAAAATGAATAACGAGGCAGAACACATCCTCCCAGATGCTGCAACCCCTATAATCCTCCTGCCACTAATATCACCCCATGGTGCAGGGATAAGAGGCGAGAACTTAGTGGTCGTTACCTTTAGGGTTCTAGGTCAGGGGTTCTTTCACTACTTGTCACGTACCCCTCAAAATATGCCAAAGGAATCCTTAACATCATAGTCCATCCATTTCTATTTCCACGAAAACATCCCCCCCACACACACACACATCTTCTCTATGTGTGACTGAGCCATAAATGAAAGGCAGAACCCTGTTTAGGAGGAAAAAAGGGTTAACTGACATATAGATGTCACTTCCAGCTCGGGCTTCCAGGCCATGACTCACAAGAGTCCCCCATCAATGAAGGAACAGATTTGTGCACATACCCGGAACCGGAAGATCCCAGCATACTGGTGTGAGTAGCTTTGGTCCATCAGGATCTTCTGCAGACATTGCGGGTTCTGGGTCAGGGAGCCCAGTGCTGCCAGGAACCAGCAGTCTCCTGGTAGGGGATAAAGTCATAATGGAAATTGGTTGTGCTGGGAAATCCCACCCCCTGAATTCTACAGGTTGCGGATACCAGAGTTAGCAAATCTTCCTACAAATAGAGTGAGTATCCGTTGGAAATCTTTGAGACCAGAACATTTTCAAATTATTTTAAAATCAGACTATTTTCACCTACATAATCAATTATTGTCAGAATGAAACCGAAATTTAAATATGAATTCCTTTATGCTTCACGTCTCTCTCATATACTCAGACTTAAGCTTAAGGCCTAGTTTTCACACCTGCATTTAGACTGTGACCTGTCCAGGGAGATCAGGTATGCAATTTTCTTCTTGAGATTCTGGGTAGTACTCAAAACAGTTCAAAGTTTGGAGCAGTTAAGATTTTGGGGTTTGGCTCTAAGGAGATCCAACCTATGCTGAAGTTTTGCCCCCTGAGGGAGGAAAATTGGGAAAAGGATTTACCGAGCCAGTTCCAAGCAAGATGGAGGAGAGGATCCAGTGTTGGGGATGTAGGAATTGGGGGACAGGTTGGGTAGGTCTGGTAAGGAAGGCCAGGGAAGCCCCAGCTAAGCTTTGACAATGAAGGAGTTCCGCTTGCTCCCTGAATCCTTTTCTTATAGTTGTCCAGGGCTGACATCCAGCAATCTTTTTAACCACTAAACAGAGTCAGCAATGGTGCTTTATGTAATCACAGAAAATGCACCTGTATTTTTCTTTGCTAATGTTTCCCTGCCCCTTTCTATGCAGGGATCTCTCTGATCCATGCAGGCGTTTTCTATGCTTTCCCTTGATGGATGAGTAGCCTTGACCTTCTCCAGGTGCTGTGCTCAGAGCAGCAATCACAAAGAGACCCTCGGAGGGGCCTTTCTCCAGTTAGTGGAAACTCCAGTGGGCAGATTACAGTATGCTGGTTGGCTAGGTGTCTATGAACTTGGCTTAAGACTATAATTTCCCATGTGAAGACCACGTTGAGAGGCTGGCATGGAAGCTGTGGCGTTCTTACCCGCTCTTCCTTGCTGGATGTCAAATCTGCTTGCCCCTTCCAGGATGAAGTGAGGGGGATCATCTGATAAATCCTTACAAAAGACAAAGAAAAGTTATGAGCTTCTCTCATTCCTCTTTGCCTTGGTGTGCTACCCACAGCATCATTCACTTTGCCTTTGACGGGGACAGAAGTTAATTCTTAAATAGGTGCCCAAAATATGAATTAGGAAACTTTCCTTTGTTCTTTGGGTTTTATGGCTCTCGGGGAAGCAGGTGTCAAAGGGGTGTATATGTAGCTGACAAGACAGGCAATAAATGCACAAAGAAACTACACAAGGAAACGTCATAAATAAGGCCTGAAGATCTTTATATCAAATAGGCAGCCTGTCTGTTCCCAACAAGCCTGTGTTTTATTAGACAGTTATAAACAAATAAAAGTGAATAGGATCCATTCATCAGAGGAGACTTTGAGAAATATCAGGACTACACTTTCTCTGAGTGAAGCTTTTGCTGGGAAATGGCTGTCTTGGTTAGGGTTTCTGTTGCTGCAATGAAACACCATGACCAAAAAGCAAGTTGGGAAGGAAAGGGTTTATTTGGCTTACACTTCTACATTGCTGTTCATCACTGAAGGAAGTCAGGACAGGAACTCAAATAGGGCAAAAACCTGGAGGCAGGAACTGATGCAGAGGCTATGGAGGGATGCTGCTTACTGACTTGCTACCCCTGGCTTGCTCAGCCCACCTTCTTATAGAACCCAGGACCAGCAGCCCAAAGATGGCCCTACCTACCACGGGCTGGGCCTTCCTCCCATTGATCACTAATTAAGAAAATGCCTGTAATGTCTAAAATTAAAAACACCAATGATAGCCTTTGCTGGAGAGGTTGTGGAGGAAGGGGTACCCTCATCCATTGCTGGTGCAAACTTGTCCAACCACTTTGGAAATCAGTGTGGCGGTTTCTCAGGAAATTTGTGATCAACCTACCCCAGGACCCAGCAATACCACTCTTCGGAATATACCCAAGAGATGCCCTATCATATGACAAAAGCATTTTGTTCAACTATGTTCATAGCAGCATTATTTGTAATAGCCAGAACTTGGAAACAATCTAGAAGTCCTTCAATGGAAGAATGGATGAAGAAAGTGTGGAATATATACACATTAGAGTACTACTCAGCGGTAAAAAAAAAAAAAAATGACATCTTGAA
>NW_004949124.1:2227779-2241954 GCF_000317375.1 Microtus ochrogaster | reverse complement strand
GAGGGAGGGGGAGAGGAGTGGGGGGAGGGAGAAAGGAGTGGGAGGAGAGGGAGGGAAATGGGAGGCTGGGAGAAGGCGGAAATTTTTTTTCAATAAAAAATAAATAAAAAAAAAACAGAAAGAAAATGCCTGTAGTTGGAGCTCATGGAGGCATTTCCTCAACTGAGGCTCCTTCTGCTCTGATGACTCCAGCTTGCGTCAAGTTGACACAAAACCAGCCAGTACAACATCATCCCTCAGAATTCAGCTCAGCTACTCCCAGCTCTGGATTCTAGTTCATTCGCCTGCTACACAGGACACAAGCTTCGGATTACTCAGCTCATTGCCCAGCCCTCACCTACTCACAGACCAAGTCTGGAAACCTCTATCTACCCCAGCATCTAGCCCACACACACTTAAGCTGCCACAGAAGAGAAATGCAGCCATGCCAAGACGTGACGACATCAGGGTGACGTTGGAGGACTCTCGGAAGATGTGAATGTTATCAGAACCCCTAAGGGGGTCTCCGGACACTTTTGGGACGGCCCCCTACAATTGTTTCCTTTATGGAGGCCATGGTTTTTTCCCCCTGTAACCTCTGTGTGGCTCCTTTGTTGTTTATATTTGCATAATCTGCTAACTGCTCCACTGTTGTTTCCCAGAGAGAAACAGCCCTAGCAGCCACAAAAGGACAGAGATTTACACCGCAGACAACCCTGCCAGCCTTTCATGTGCTGCCTGAGTTTCCAGGCGAGAACATGAACTGGGGACAAGTAAAGGTGTATGATCTAAAGCACAGCTGTCTTCCTTGCAGCCTTCACCCGCCTTCTTGGCTGTGAATTGACCCCATCAGATGCAGGAGAGGCATAGTTTGGCTCTCCAGTGGGACTCTCTGTTAGAACCATAGCCAGGGTGCAATTGGAAATCTTTCCAGTTCACGTAAGTAGGAAAAACTGCTCTGAGGGGCCATGGTCCTGGGCACTGGCTGTGCAGCTGGTTTTAAAACAATGTGGGGAAAAAAAAATAAAACAATGTGGGCACACTTCATTGTCCATGGTTTGTCCCTCTTTCTACTGGGAAAAGGAACTAGAAGTCTCAAGGGAGGTCTGGTCTCTGAATGAAGACATTCAGTTCTGATGCTCTACTCAAAGGAACTGGGGAAGATAGTTCAGTGGTAAAGTCCTTACCTTTCAAACAAGCATGATGGCCTTAGTTTGGTCCCCAGACCCCATATTAAAGGCCTGCTCAACGAGAGGGAAACCATGCTTGGTACCTGAAACTCAGTCATCTAAGCCGGGCTAGTGGCATCATGGATCGCGGAGGAGAATCTACAAACACCACTTTAGTAAACCAGCATAATCCCTAACTACAGTCTAAATATCTTTCTACTCATGGATAAGTATAGTTCTCACCCCTAATCAAAGAAACTTTTCTTTGCAACAAATGGAGACCGTTACAGAAAACCACAACTGGTCAAAATGCAGAAAACAAGAGATCCCGTGGTGCCCAGTCTCAATGGATACATCTACAACACAATTCCTGCACCTACGGCTCAGGGATCATCGAGGAAGAGGGGGTGGGAAGATTGCAAGAGCCAGAGGAACTGGAAGTTTGCTGTGAGATTGTGTCTCCTAGAATGCCAGAGAAGCTACATCTGTGAAGTCTTTTCAACATGGCTCCCTAAACATAAGGTACCAATAGGCATGCTAACATGGAAGGGACACCGAGAGGTCTCCACGCTAGACAGAAAACTTCAGGCAGCCGAGGGATATTAAGAACAGGGGAAATAGTCTTCCTCAGGGAACAGCACCCAAATTGGTTATTCAGCACTGAATGATCAGCACTGAAATCACATGCATGTAAGTAACATTATATGGACTGAGTAGGTTGTGTTTATATTTTAAGAGTGTGTGTGCATGTGAATGTATGCAACAACAATGAAAGAAAGAGGTCATGAGTTTTGAGAGGGAGCAAGGGGAGGAGGTACATAGGAAAGGTTAGAGGGGGCAAAGGGAAGGAGGGAATGATGAAATACTTTCAAAAACCAAAAAAAATATAAAAAATAAATAAAAGTGTATATATAATGTCAGGAGTGGTGTAAGTACACTTATAATCCCAGCACTAGGGAGGCAGAGACAGGCAGATACCTGGGGCTTGCCCACCAACTAACCTAGCCTGCTTTGCAAATTGCCGGGAAAAGTGAGAGACCTCATTTGGAAAATCAAGGTGAATGATACCTTAAGAAAGTTGACAGCTGAAACTGCCCTTTGGCTTCTGTATGCACATTTATATCTGTGACTCATACACATACATGCACACATGCATGCACATAAAACAGGAGAAGGTGGAGACCATGGAGGATTGGACCAGGAACATGGCCAATCCTGCAGTTAACGTCATCCACTGTTGAGCTCCTTGGCAGTTGCCCTGTTGGCTTTGCTCCTGTTGACTTGCGCAGGAGGGTGTTGTGTCGGGAGGGTCCCTGAAGACAGCCTGCAGATGGAATCCTGCCCTGATGTGTCTCCCCAGGAGACCTGGAGACCTTGAACACTTTCTTTTTCTTTACTGTAGCTCAGTGTCCTCATGTGTCACATGGGGACAAAAGTGTAGGGACAGCTAAGAGAATCAAACCCTGAAGTCCAGTGATGGCCGCCACTTACAAACCTCCCACCGAGCCGTAGATGCTGCCCTTCTAGGCTATTCCCTGCAGGCTCAACACAGACTCACAAAGCAGGATGAGTCCTTCCATTTGCAAATGAGGAAGGATGTGGAACACTTTAATACAGCCTCTGACAGGGTGTGTGTTCGATAATTATTGATTCCTTTCTCTGGTGTGACAGCTGCAAAATTAAAATGGCTATGCTCATAGACAAACCCGTAGCCTCGGATGCATTCATTATTAAACAAGACAGAATCAAACATAAATTAAGCAGTCAATTCATAGATAATAGAAAGGAAGGGACAAAAAAATGGGAGGAAGGAAGAGATAAAGAAAACAACCTGCAAGTTATAAAATAAGCCAGAAACACAGCAAGAATAATAAGGTAAATAAATTGTTCTGCCCCAGATAGCGGCTTTACATAGAACCAACCTTTGATAAACATGGTAGAGAAACCCAAATACAATTAGAAATAAAAATAGGTTTTAGAGGTAAAAATGCATAGCTCAAAATTTTATGCTGATCAGTTAAAATACTAATAATGATAAAATGACTTAAATTAGTAACACCCCAAATCAATAATCTTGGCCGTTGTTCTTTAAGATTTCAAAGACTATTATTACCCTAGTATACCTATGTATGTAATTTTCCTGTGAATTGTCTCAAACTTTCAGGGGGTAAACAAGTCTTGTTTCATTTACAAGGCCTTCTTTCATTTACAGTTTCAGTGTTTTTTAAAAAAAAGAGCCTGACTGCCAATTAAGAAGCCAGTGAGTTCTATGTATAACCAGAGAGTAAACACACATACACAAATGCATACACATATGCACACATGCATACAAGTACACACATGTTGACATCACAAACCAGACTGACGTAGACCAACTTACTATCACCGAGAAGGAAGTTCTACAGGAAAAATGTAAGAATATTTTCATTTCAGGATCCCTAATAGCCGAAAAAAAAAAAGCACTTACATGGGCCCAGAGGAGGAAAATTTATACTCTTTTGCTAAATGCTATGAAGGCATTTGATGAACACACAAACTTTTATCAAAATAATGGAAGTTATAAGCAAAACAGAATAGTGTGGTGGCACTCAGAAGCCTTTCGGGTGGTTCTTCTGGCTTCCTGGAGAAAAAGCCCACACAGAATGTGTGTCACTGTGGCTGAGGAGGAGCAGGCTCTAGGCCTTGGAAAGTCCCAGATTAGCAGGTGGATTTGGCGAACCCGGGCAGTGGGGATGTTATCACAATAAGATCCTAGAAAAGAACTCCCAGCAGAGGGTGACTCAGAATCAGCTGGCAGCCTTGTAGATGCAAAGGCTGTAGCCCCACCTCGCACACCTGTGACTCAGGAGGTCAGCCAGAGGTAGCATTTAAGAATGACAACAATCCAGAGGTGACTCTGAGACCCATTGGGGCAAGGAACCAGGCTTTGAGAGGTTTAGTGGTATGTCCCAGGTCAGATTGCCTCCAAGGGTCTCTCTTCTCCTCTCAACTCCCCAGTAGTGAGTGTCTCTCCCAGCTTGAAGCATTTGACTCTGTGAGACAGACAGAGCTCTGAGGGCTCTGAAATGTTAGGTATGCCCAAGGAAGCTGGGGTAGTTAAATTGAGACGTCAGTTTAACTGGATCATTTATTTGGTAAATATTTTATCTGGGCGTGTCTGCCAGGGAAGGGGTGGGTGGATTGGTATCTGAAACTGTGGACTCAGTAAAGCAGCCTGCCCTCCCCAGTGTGGGTGGGAACGTCTGATCCTATCTAGCTCATCAGGTACCTGACTATAACAAAGGGGAAAAAGAACTCGCCTGCCCTCAGCTTGATCTGATAAAATGGTCTCCTGGTCTCAGACTAGGAACCTGTGGTTTCCTTGGCTCTCAGGCCACGGACTTAAGACTTTCTTATGTCTCTGGGTGGCAGACTGCAAGTCATGATGTTACTTACAACTACAAGAACCCAAAATCTTGGAACAAATTTCTTTTAATACATACATCAGTGGGTCATAGATAGGTATATTGGATTGATATATGAGCACCTGTTATCAATATGGATGTTGAGAAATCCATTGATAATATGTAATTATACATCAGTGCTATGTAGATATGACTATACATACATACATATATTCTAGATTTTGTCAGGTATTTGGAAAATCTGAATAATACACAAGCCATCACTATTCCTCAAACTAAGTAACTGCCAAATTAAGTAATTATAGTCACTTAAGTCTAGGCTACAGGGTCCTTTTCTCCAGGCCGAGTCTGGCTTACTCTTTTATTAGGAATATCAGAAACCCATGGAATTCAAATCTTGGCAAACATCACCTGCAGGGGCAACACAGAAGCCACTCCTCTTGATCACTTCTGGAAATGTCACCCTGTCTGTGGACGTTTGCATCACTGTGTTTTCTCTGACGACTGCTTATGAATTTCCCACACAAAGTGCTGGTCTCGGGTAAGAAAACACGTCTACTAGTTACCTTTGCACAGCGTGACTAAAACACCTGGGGAACATGTAGAAGGGGAAGGGTTTATTTCAGAACCGTCTGGGGTGAGGGTTGGCTCATTGGCGCCCTTAGTTGTAACATTGTGTGGTAAGATGCTGTGTTGGAGGAGGCTGTTCACAGCATAGCAGACAGGAAGTAGACAACAGCCAAAGGACTGGAGACCAGGTATAAGTTTCAAAGGCTTGCCTGTCAACGGCCTACTTCCTCCTACTAAGCCCTGCCTCCTAATGTTTCTAGAGCCACCAACTGGAGACTAAGCGTCAGCACTCAATTCTGTGGGAACGTTTCATGTTCAGTTGGTAACAATTAGACTCGTCACTTTGTCGCTCGGCCCTTCCAGATGGTGACAAGGCTTTGGCTCGGGGAGGTGGCAGCAGAATTCCTCCCCTGTTTTTCTGAGAAAATTCTGATGTGTTGTCGTCAAAGATTTTCCCGCTCAATGGCAACTGGCTGTTGGCACAACTACTTTCAGTTCCTTCTGGGAAGAGCTACGTGAGAGAACATCTTTACAATCTACCCACGTTCAGATCTCTATCTTTCCCCTCTTCTTTTTTTACAAACAAGACATTACGGTGAGTCGCTTCTGGTGAGTGAATGTTCCCATCAGAAACTATTCTGACCACGCGGAGATATTTCCTGGGTAGGCAAACTCATTGCTGTGGAGTGACCACAGACGGGTCCACAATAAAGCTGCGAACTGGGCTCAAGTACCTATTAGAGAACATGCTTTAGACATCCTGTCCCATGCTTTGGGAAGTAGATTTTTTTTTCCCTGAATGGGGTCAAAGATGACGCTCCAGCTCCTTTGTCTCTCCACTTTGGTGATGATGTGAGGATCCACCGCCCTCAGCTCTCTGCTGTCCCTTACGGCAGCCGCAATTATACCTGTTGATTTAGACCCAGAGGTTATCAACCTGTGGGTCTAAACCTCTTTGGGGTTGCATATCAGATACCTTGCATATCAGATATTTACATTATGATTCATAACAGTAGCAAAATCACAGATTATGAAGTGGCAATGAAATCACCTTACGGTTGGAGGTCAGCACAACACGAGGAACTGCCTTAAAGGCTGGCAGCCTTAGGAAGGTCGAGAACCACTGATTTAGACTTAACATTAAAAGTCCCATCTCCCTGACACAATGATCACGTTTCAAATAGTCAGCAGACACATTTGACTGGTGGCCATGGCAGCAAATGGAGCAGAGTGAACACACCCTGTCATTGCTGGAAGGGCTGCAGGACACTGCTGTTCTATTTAGTGAGCATAATGATAGCATCCACCTTACAGGATGGCGAGGGCAATTAAGTGACAAATTGCATGTAAGCACTTAGTATAACACCTCAACTATGTACATACTCAGTAAGTGGGATTTATTACTATTATCCACAGGATAAAAGTTCTCCTAAAAGGGGGCCATCTAAGTACCAAGTTTAATTAGAGAATACATTACACACACGTACCCCCATGTTTAACTCTTGGTATTAGCTCTTACTGAGAGCAGAGGTTACAGGAAGCATCAAGAATGATGAATCCTCGAGAACATTCCCTACAAGGTCACAGGCTACTGCAGAGCCCAAGTCGAAGTGAGGAGCGGGCTTGGACATTGCTTAAAGAGAAGCAGAAAGAGTCAGGCTGTGAGAAGCATCTCCCTTCAACAACATTCCGGCAGGAAAAACCACACTGGATCCATTGTTAGAAGGAAGGAGAAGAGAGAAGAGGACATGCAAGGGTGACAGCTAATCCTGACTCTCAATCTGGTGGGATTTGGGGCCACCTGGGAAACAAACCTGTGGGCATACCTGTGAGGAATTTTCTAGCTCATGTTAATTCTAGTGGGAATTAACAATGTGGTTGGAGCCATTACATGGGCAAGGGTTCTGGACTCAATATCAAGAGGAAAGGGGTCTGAGCATGAACACTATCTCTGCTTCCTGACTGGACACAGCGCAATCAGTCACCTTCTGCTCCTGCTGCCACGCCTTCCTAACCATGATGCACACTACCCTTAAACTGCCAGTCTGAAGAAGCTCTTTCTTCCTTAAGCTGCTCGTGCCAGGTATTTTGGACCATCAACAAGAAAAATAACTAAGGCAGCAGGTGAAGGGAAGGAGGGAGAGAGAAGAAGAGTCATGGGACATGAAACAACTTTTCTGTGCTAGGCCCAGAGAACTGAGCCTGGGTCTCAGGCCCCTGACTTGTAGGTTATTGGTGAATCTGCTGAGCTGGGATGGGTACTCCAGGAAGAATAATATCCATGGTGGATTAGCAGTTGCCCAGAATATGGAATTTCTCCATTGTCTAGAACAGGCTAGAATATGGAGATGGCTGTGGAGCCTTGGAGCGGCAGGTGAGCCAAAAAGTCCCATGGAGAAGCATCAAGCAGGTTGTAGGTGGGGGAGGCTTGACTGTGGAAGCAGAGATGGGGTACAGACCATGAGAAGATGTGTACATCCCTTCCCAGCATCCCCTTAGCCCCTTGCACATCCCTTCCTAGCAGCCCCTTAGCCCCTTGCACATCCCTTCCCAGCAGCCCCTTAGCCCCTTGCACATCATTCCCAGCAGCCCCTTACCCCTTGCACATCCCTTCCCAGCAGTCACTTACCCCTTGCACATCCCTTCCCAGCAGTCACTTACCCCTTGCACATCATTCCCAGCAGCCCCTTAGCCCCTCATAGTTTTCTCTGACCTACATTCCTCCTTGGAAGCATTTGCTGATTTTGTCTGAGGGTTGAAACTGAAATTCTTGGACTTTGAAAGTCTAAGAGCATTGAGGGACTCGAAAAATAATAGGCAGCGCTTAGTAAGTACTTACAATGTGCCAAATACTAAGCTTCGCAACCTGTTCCTCCTTAAAAATAATTCTATGCAGTATGCTACAGGTCCAGATTTCATCCCTATTATTTTTCATCTATGAAATGGAATAAAGAGATTGTCTAAGAACAGGAATTGACTTTACGGAAGGGTTGATTCCTGGTTGACCATATGAGGTTGGAGAGTCTAATGGTGCATAAAATCTCTGGGATGACCAACAGTCAAGAATATAATACGTAATGTGAGTTCATGATGACACCTTATAGGGGACAGTATATTGTGAAGTGAGGCATTTAGGTCTTGAGCTGTCTAGTTGTGTGACCTCAGACTGATTGTTCTACTCTGTTTCTGATCTTATCTGCAGAATGGGATCAATGGTCATTCCTCACAATAGTTTCAAAATTATCCAAAGAGCTGAAAAGCATAACACTATGTCCACCTTGGCTTCATTATGGGGCCCGGGCCAGACTGGTTGTCTTCTGTCAAGACTCTGCATATCAAGCTGCAGTTAGGCAGAGATGTCACAGTAATAAGTGGTTTTCTCTTTGCTAGCCTGTGTGAGAAACTGGTCAACAAAAGGGTTTCTCTTTTTACGTAAGAGCTTGAAACCTGGGGAAGTGATTTGAAGACAGTCACCCACCAGCCACTAATTCATTTATTATTCTCCCCAAATCCTAACAGCCCCTCACTAGCCGTGCAAGTTCATGTGGGTAAAAGCATAGCATGTGGCCTTGGGAATCTTGATATAACTCCTGGGCCCTTCTCTCCCTGACCATGTCATCTCAGTCAAGCGTATCATCGGGCTAAACCTGTTTTCTTTCTTGTAACATTAAACAAATATATAAAGGCTACAAGGAAGATAAGCTACATGGGAAGCTTTAGAAGATATTCTATAAATAAAAGTATTGCTGAATTTGGAAAGGAGTCCTTTAAGAAATGCAATACTTGAAAGTATATGAAACGATGAAATGAACAATTGCTGTTAATAGAATATGGGTGAGTCCCTAGGTGTGAAGCATGATGGGAAAAATGGATCCGGCTTCTAGCTTCCTTAACTTTGGATTTCTGGTTTAATTCTGTATGGGTCATTCTACTTGCCTCAGTTTCTCCTTGCTCCGCAAAGACATCACAAGCTGCGATGTTGGTGGGATTAGATAATTAGGTTCCCTTCACCCTTTCTAAATAGGAATATTATTAAATTCTCAATACTATAAGGTCTCACACAGACTGCTCAGCACCTTGGGAGGGAAGCAAAATTACTTTTCTAAATGAATCTCATCTTTTAAGAACAACAGAGGATGAAAAATGGCTCCTCAGAATTTCTTTAGAGTTGTCTATCTCCTTAGGCGGTAAAGAGGAAAGGAGAGAGCTAGAACTAAGGCCCTGCTGCCGAGAGCTGATTGGATCAACCACACAAGACTACATACATCAGAGCACCCAGCTTTCCTGAACTAGCATTGAAACTCCACCTGGTCCTCATGGCCCTTTCCTTCCCCAGAGATAGAACTGTTCAGGCCCAGGCAAGAAGTTTTCTCTTCTGAGCTTGGTATTTAGAGTTCTTTCCCATGTGCAGAACTGAATTACATAGTCTCAGATAAGGTAGACACTGTGGCATCTCTCAACCTCCTCCCAGCATCACCAGAAAACAGGGTTCTGCACAACCTGATTTGGTGTTACCCAGTGTGCCAGGTACAGCACTTGGCATATAAGCTTTGCTTGAAAACTGTTCTCACAATCCACTGACAGACTTTGTACTATTTTCTTGTTTCAGACTACACTGGCGGGTTTGGTGGTGTGAGGAAGGTGCATCAGGCATCCCAAAGCATTTCCTGTTTAGCTCCTTTGCACTCATACGAGTCCTGATGAGATCATGAGAGACTTCAGCCCACTGAGATGTTTCCCACAGAGCCTCATGCTCTAAGGTTGAGATAGTTCTCGAAACCAGCAGGGCTCACCCTACTGCGAGGTAGAGTTAGTGGCCATCGCTGAGGTGGGGGAGTCAGAGCGATGGGAACGCTGCCCTGTACTCCTGCTCTGATGTCACGAGGGATATCTGCAGTCCTTTCTCAAGACTGAGAATGTGATTATGAGAGAGAGGCAAAGCAATTATTTAAATTCATTTTATAGTACAAATGACTGACATGATATATTCCTTTTGAGTAAATTCTAGTAGGGAAGAAGAAAGGAACATAAAGACACTGACACTTGAAGAGAATAAAAGGTGACAGACTGATAGATGGGCTCAATTAAAGAGGTGGAGAGACCCCAGGGACCAACTAGCACAGCCTCCCGATCCATGACATGCCATTTTTCTAGTCACAGGACCGAGATGTTTTAATCTGCTGATGAGATCATTATTAGAACTGAGTTAGAAGCAGTGATCCAGGCTCCGGCTCTGAGCACAGAGCCTTCCCATTTCTTGGGCTGAACGTAAGACCACAGCAGAGAAACCAGATAGTCTGACTTTCTTTCTGTTTGGTTGCGGCTGGACGGCCCTCTCTTCTCTAGGAGACGCAATGGCCCACAGCTCCCAAAGCGCAGAGCTTGATTCCCAGGTGGGGCTCACTCACCTGTGGCCGCTTCCACTCCAGTTTTGAAAGGTGTTTCCCCTTGAGCAGCTTCTGGCCTATGGAAGATGCCTCCGCAGGGAATGTATCATCTATAAACAGCTGACCCCTGCTCAGGCATCGATCCCGTAAGGACCTGAAGTCCTGATTCTTGAACTTGACCACCGATGTCTCTGTTAGAGGCTCTGGGTTATGTGCCATGACTATCTCTAGAGAGATGTCTGAAGTCCGTTCTTCCTGGTGAGAAAAAGAAAAACGATTAGTGCCAGAAGATTTTGATGCCTTCACTTTCATAAGACCTGAGACTCAGATCTCTGCTGTCCCTGGGCATACAGCCCCTGGGCAGGTAAGCCTCAACTAAACTTCAACATTCCTACTTCCTGGTTACATTCAACCTGGTGTACTGAATTAGCATCTCCGTGTGTTCTTGTGTGCACCAGAGACTATGAGGGAATTTGCCCCTTTAATGAATGTTTATTGAGCAGTGACCTTGTGCCAGGCACTCTTCCGAACGTCGGCAATCCGAAGATAAATACATCACGATCTTTATCCCTGGGGGCTCATTACCAAGTGAGAAAGACGGATTAGACGTTTCAACAGCAGCTAGCATTCAACAGACACTACTCAATTGAAAATGTGTACAAAGTCCGTAAAGAGGGAGCACTCTGACTGTTGGACAGCCCAGGAGGACATGTCCATAGCTGGTGACATTTCAATCAATCCTTGAAGGAAGAGGAACCTACCAGATGGAGAAATGGTGGGTAATGTTTTAAGTGTCTGTAGCCTCTGCTACTCAGGGCAGCTGGGCTTGTGAAGTCATAGGGTCTGGGAGAATAGGAAGTGATTTGAAGGGTTTAGTGGGGTTGGAATTGGAATAGTTAAGTATTAGGGGAAAGTGGCTACAAAGGCAGATTGGAAAGTTCAATTAAGCTTTTTTCATTTGTTTTTGTTTTGTCTGTTTGGGGGTTTGACAGGCACCTGCAAGCGTTCCTGTGTGTGTGTGTGTGTGTGTGTGTGTGTGTGTGTGTGTGTGTGTGCAGGATGGGTCCTGATCATATCTGTAGATAGGAGGTGATGTGGGAATTCATGCAGACTGGAGGAGCCCCACACATCTGCCCTCAGGAAAGAGTGGCAGAGCATCAGTGCCGAGGATGGAAAAAAGTAGACAAACCTCAGGGCCGTTTTATAGGTGGAGCCTGTCAAATGAGATGATGAATTGAACAAGGGGGAGAGGGGACATAGCATAGTCAATGGCCATGGGTTTTAAAGTTTGCTTTGTACTTTTCCCACCTACCTTTTGGGTCTACAATACTGAAATGACTCCCATGTCTATGAACCAATCTCTCTACCTACATGGGTCGGTTGTACCAGACTTAGAGGGTTTGTGATGATACTAAATAAGATTTGACCCAACCAAGAAGCTGGTATACAGTGTCATTCATTAAATGCCAGTGTCCAACTTCCTTAATACGTTGTCAATAAAGGTTTAGGATTCTTGTCCAGGAAGCCACACAGGTGTAACTGATGGATTTCAACAACATATACACCCTGTCCACCATCTGTGAAGCTAGCCTGGATCGCGGTTCAAAATTTACCTTATTAGCAGGGCATGAAAATCCCATGCAGGTCTTAAAGTCCTGCTATTGGAGCTTCTTTGGCAAAGGATTATGTAGGCAGCACATAAAATCCGAATGCCCATTATTTTCCACCCACTACTGCTTCATAGTGAAGAAACCAAGTGGGAAAGAGGAAGGGGATGTGGGGGAAATAACTCATAAGGGATTAACACAAACTGGCAGCAAAGACTTGTGAATCCCAGAAAAACATATGCAAACTTAAAATAACTTTGCAATTATCTTGCAGTTACTTGGTAGTGGTATGTGGCAAATTACTGAGATAGCGCACATTCACAGGCAGAATATCGCCAGCTATGTGCCACCGTACAAGCACATCCAGAGGGAAATTGTATTTACACTTTCTTCAGATAAGTTAGGAATAATTTACATGGATATTATTCGAGCTCTACAAAACTGGCATTGTTATGGATCAAAAATAATTAAATATAATCAGATCCATATAGTATAACCTGAGGTAAAATAGTGGTTAAATACAAACCACTTGTTTGTCTTCACCTAGCAAGATATATTTATTTCTTCAATTGTATTCCTTGGGAAACAAAAACCAAGATATTCTGTACAGCTTTCTGCCTGCAAGGGGGTTATTCAGAGAGCCCACAACAAATTAAACAGTAGTGACAGAGCTGGAGTAACAGCAAGCTATCATTCAAGAGCAGGAAAACAGTGATAGAAATTGCTTGTCAATTCCAGACAATGGCAATGACACCTGGTAATGAAGAGTTAGGAAATTGTGGGTTTGCCAGCTCTGCGTGCTCAGGGCCCAGGGAACCAACACAGCATTACCTAGCCTCCCGCCTTTCCATCAAAGATCGAATTGGAGTGTGTGAAAAACTCTAGCAATGACCTAATTTTAGCTTATGAAAACCACACTATAGTTACCCTTAATAACACAATTATGGGATTGCTAGTAAGGAGCCCATAATTGCATGTAAAAATTAAAGTTTAAAGGATTTTGTTTCATTTATTTGTCAGAATCATTTGGAGGTCTTAAAAGTGGGGAATGAGTCCCTGGCCCATTCTAGGGCACTCCCATTGCCCATTTTGGGCTACTGGGTTGGCCAGACTTTAGGCATGCCCATTCAAGAGTTACCATCTTATTCGTAAGATGGAGATAACTTTACATACACAATAGGGTCATTCTGAGATTCAGAAGGAACTATGCCTGTAGAATGCATAACACCTTAACTGGTAAATAGAAAATGGTCGGTAGGTAATCGTTTTTAGTCCAATGCCCACTCTCATTTGAGTATAAATGGGTTCTGTGGTGGCCTGGCATCTTCTAAGACAAGAACTTCTGTGTGTTCAAGGGTAGGCTAGGACCACAGAAGTCTGAAGGATGAGGGTGAGAGGGTGATTATACCTCTCTTGCTATTTGTTCTACACTGTTTGCTGGTTCACTGGGCTGTCTAGGCCCAGGAGGGAAGTGCAAAACTCCAAGGGCAGCGGCAGGTGATGTCTGCTGCTGGAGGAGATAGGATACTCCAGGGAAGTATCTTTTTTTTTTCAATTTTCAATCCTGCTTCTTTCAAACAATATTTTTTATTTATTATTTGAAAGTTACATACATATTCACCACCCGTCTTCTCATAGGCTCCCCTCTATCTCCCTATTCACTCAATTTCCTGCCCTCATTTTCTTTTCTTTTTAAACCCACTGAATCCGATTTGTGCTGCCCAAGTCCACTTGGGTGTAGGGCCGTCTCCTGAAGCATGGTTGACCAACCAGAGGCTCCACCCATAATGAAAACTGCCTCTCCCTTTCTCAGAGGCTATCAATTACACGTGGTACCTCGGTAGGGATGGGACTTCATGTCCACCTCTTGGGGAGAATCTTGATGGATAACAGAAAGACAGACAGGGAGGTTTATTCAGCTAACACAGACATACCGTGTACACACACACACGCACGCACGCACACACACGCACACGCGCGCACGCACACACACATACACACACACACACACACACACGCACGCAGCAGCACAGGTGCCTCACACCTACCATGTCTTCTC